>NW_027273007.1:0-200188 GCF_040938485.1 Diadema antillarum
CCACTCAAGGCTGCGAAGAGAGCCAGCCAACGAAAGAAAACACAGAGCGGCCTAGACGTAAATGCCCATTGTGTTTACAGGACCATGATCTGTTCAAGTGCAAGGACTTCCTGGCCAAGACGCCGAAGGAAAGGCTGCGAGAGGTGAGGAGGAAACGATTGTGTGACAACTGCCTGAAGCCGTCTCACATTGCGAGTGAATGCAGGTCTTCACAAAGGTGTAAAAATGATGGCTGCGGCATGAAACATCACACCCTCCTTCACTTTCAACGGGACAGTAGCAGTGTCAGTAACCAAACTGGGGCCGGCGCCAGCAATAATAACCCTCAACCTCAGGGTACGAATCTTTCAACAATAAAACAAGGCAAAGTGTGTCTTCGGGTGCTCCCAGTCAAGGTACGCGGAAATGGGAAAGAAGTGACCACCTGTGCGCTTCTTGACCAGGGAAGTGATGTCACCCTGTGCGATGAGAGGCTGGTCAAGGAGCTAGGACTCAAAGGGTCGGCAAAGGAGCTTGAGCTAACAACAATCAACCAACAGAATCACAAATTAATGAGTGTTGAAGTCGACATGACTGTTACTGGAATTGGGAAAACTGAAATCATCCAACTTGACTCAGTTTGGACGGTCAAAAATTTACCAATATCGGAGAGTAGCATGCCGCATGCCGAGGATGTTGAGAGATGGCCACATCTCAAGGGGATAGAACTCCCAAACATGGAAAACAATGAGGTCATGCTGCTAATTGGTGGTGACGTCCCAGAAGCGTTCTGGGTCATGGAAGAACGGCGAGGAGGAAGAAAGGATCCATACGCCATCAGGTCACCACTGGGTTGGACATTGATCGGACCTACCAACAATATGAAGAGGAAAACTGACTTCAAGGTGAATTTCGTCCACAACAAAGATGAGCAACTTCAGCAGCAGGTGGAGCGATTTTGGTACATGGACTTCAGGGGATCCACACTTGGTGCCAAGGTGGGAGAGTCCCTCGAAGACAAGCGAGCGAGATCTAAAATGGACCAATCCATCACCAAGGTCGATGGCCACTATCAGCTGGGTCTTCCGTGGAGGCACGAAAATCCATGCTTACCAGACAACCTCACACAAGCAGAGGCACAGCTGCAATATCTCAAAAGGAGATTAAAGAGGGATCCCCAGCTCCACCAAAGGTACACAGCTACCATGGAGGGATACTTGGATAAGGGTTATGCCAAAGAAGTGGAAAAGACGGCCTAAGGAGAGCCACATGATGGAGACTCGCGGAACGATAGAACCAATAAGACTTGGTACTTGCCTCACCATCCGGTACTTCATCCAAGAAAGCCAGACAAAACACGGGTGGTATTCGACTGCGCAGCGCAGTACAAGGGCATATCACTCAACAGTCAACTCTTGCAGGGACCAGATTACACCAATAGCCTAGTTGGTGTGCTGACAAGGTTCCGGCAAGAGAAGATAGCCTTAGTCGCCGACATAGAAGCCATGTTTCACCAGGTAAGAGTGACGCCAGAAGACTGTGAAGCGCTTCGATTCATGTGGTGGCCTGGTGGAGACTACACTAAGGAGCCGAAACACTACAAGATGCTCGTCCACCTGTTTGGTGCCACCTCATCCCCCAGTTGTGCGGGTTACGCCCTACGCAAGACAGCAGAAGACAACCAAACAGACGAAAATGAGGCTGCTGTCAAGGCCGTACAAGAAAATGTCTATGTCGATGACTGTTTGACATCAGTTGGCACAAAGGAAGAAGCAGTGAAACTATGCGCCGACCTGCGAGAGTTGCTCTCGAAGGGAGGATTTCGACTCACCAAATGGGTGAGTAATGATCATGATGTTCTCCAGACTATCCCTGTATCTGAAAGATCAACCTCAATTCTAGATCTGCATCTCGATGACATGCCTGTTGAACGCACATTAGGAGTACTGTGGAATGTTGGAACTGATCAATTTGGCTTCAGAGTGTCTGTTAAGGACAAGCCAGCAACCAGGCGTGGAATCCTCTCGATCACAAGCTCACTGTATGATCCACTCGGATTTGCAGCACCATTCATCTTGGTAGCCAAGATCCTGCTGCAAGACATCTGTGCGAAAGGTCTAGGATGGGATGAAGAAGTAGGAGATTCTGAATGCATGCGATGGCAGCAGTGGCTGGAAGAGTTGCCCCAGCTGGAGCGCATCACCATAGACAGATGTCTAAAACCAACGTCGGAGGTCAGTCAGTACGAACTTCATGCATTTTGTGATGCATCTATGCGTGGATATGCTGCATCAGTGTATCTCCGCACTACGTCTACTGATGGAAGCATCAAGTGCACCTTCGTCATGGGAAAGACCAGACTGTGTCCATTGAAGACGATGACAATACCGCGACTAGAATTGTCGGCGGCAGTACTAGCATGTTCATTGATGGAAGTGGTCAAAGCAGAACTCAAGCTACCGATTTTGACCACTACTTACTGGACAGACTCTACTTCAGTTTTGAAGTACATACGCAATGAGAGTAGAAGATTCCAAACATTTGTTGCGAATCGTATCACAAAGATCCAAAGTGTATCTGACCCATCTGAATGGCGTCACGTGGACACCAAGTCAAATCCGGCTGACGATGGATCAAGAGGACTTCAAGCCAGAGAGATGACAAGTGACTGTAGATGGATATGCGGTCCAGAATTCCTACAGAAACCCCAAGAATGCTGGCCACAACCTCCAATTGACTTGGGTGAAAACGATGACCTGGCAGGAAGCGGAGAAGTTCTCAACGACCCAGAAGTCAAAAAGGGTCTGGTAAACCTGACAACTGCTGATCCTGTACAGAAGCTCACTGAACGATACTCCACATGGAATGGCCTGAAGAGAGGCGTAGCGTGGATACTGCGGTACAAGGAATATCTGAGAATGCGGGTGTCAGGAAACCCACTGGCAAGACAGATGAGACACGACCTCACAGCGAAGGAGCTGGAAGTTGCAGAGCTTGAAATTGTCAAGCACGTTCAAAGGCATGCTTTCCCTGAGGAGATGAGAGTCAGGAGCAAGGCAGACTCTGTCAAACTCCAGCGGTCAAGTCGTCTTGCAAAACTGAATCCCATTGTGCATGATGGAGTGTTGAGAGTGGGAGGGAGACTCGCAAAGGCTCCACTCTCAGATGATGTGAAGCATCCACTGATATTACCACACGATCATCATGTGACAAACTTGTTAGTCTCACATTTCCATGAGGAAGTAGGCCACTCAGGGGCGGGAATGACTTGGACAGCCTTGAGGGAGAAATTCTGGATACTTCGCGGAGGAGCAACGGTACGTAAGGTGATCGGGAACTGCTTCAAATGCAAAAGGCGAAACTCCCCAAGAGGAGAACAGTTTATGGCCGATCTACCACGAGAAAGAGTGACCCCGAACGCCCCACCTTTCACCAATACGGGAGTGGATTTCTTTGGACCGTTTCAGGTTAAGAGAGGAAGAACCCAGGTGAAGCGATACGGATGTATATTTACATGCTTGGCGTCGAGAGCAGTACATCTCGAAGTAGCCCACTCATTGGACACGGACTCATTTATAAACGCTCTGAGGAGGTTTATCAATAGGCGAGGACGTCCAAAGAAAATCCACAGTGACAATGGTACCAACTTCAAGAGCGGGTATCGCGAGCTGAAAGAAAGTCTCACACAACTAAATTCCCAGAAGGTCGGAAGGTTTCTGACACAAAAGGGCATAGAATGGGAATTCAACCCCCCAGGAGCCAGCCATATGGGGGGAGTCTGGGAGAGGGTCATACGGGCTGTGAGAAGAATCCTGTCAGGCCTTCTTAAAGAACAGTTGGTAACAGATGAGGCACTCACCACGTTGATGACGGAGGTTGAAGCCATCTTGAACGCCCGGCCACTCACCCAATTGAGTATGGACTCGAACGACGATGAGCCACTTACACCAAACCATCTGCTTCTGTTGCGCCAGAACCCCTCCCTTCCACCAGGAGCTTTCTCGAAGGAGGACAGTTACCATCGGAGGAGATGGCGTCAGGTCCAGCACTTGGCAGATCAATTCTGGAAGCGATGGGTAAAGGAATACTTGCCGCTCCTACAAGTTCGCCAAAGATGGGCAAAACCCAAAAGGAACTTCGCCATTGGTGACTTAGTGCTGTTGGCAGATGACAGCAGCTCTCGTGGACACTGGCCTATGGGCAAAGTTGTGTCCACCTACCCCGACAAAAACGGTCTAGTCAGGCAAGTGGAGGTTAGAGTCGGCGCAAAACACTACCGACGTCCTATTTCGAAGCTCTGCCTGCTTGAAGCAAATGAGTAATAAGAATAATATGTGATTCTGCAATTGTCACAGCAGAGACTGCCGTGATACGTAGCTTTCAGTGAAGGCTTTTGATTGTTACATTTGTTGTTTGATTTTCAGTGCATAACATGGTACATTCATTAGGCAATATGTTTGTGCTTATTTGATTCAAGTTGATTGTAATTTTAAAACTTTGCCGCTAGAATTAGTATTCATGAGAATGAGCAACTGGAAGAAGTTAGCTCATTGGGGCCGGTTATGTAGCGGCAGAAGTGTGATTTTTCCTCTGTATTTGACTTATAATGCCTACACTCATTCAGAATAATAAGATGTCAGTAGAGGAGATCTGATATGTATATAGTTCAAATATATTCATAGAGAGACGTGGGTCATAAGGGTTATGACAGAGGTCAAAAGAGGACTAACCGTGTCAAGATGACGGATCACTAAGGGGAATCTGTCCGACCCAGTGCACTTAGCACCACTGTCGGCACTGTTTCAAGTAGTTTCACTTCTAGAAATCTGGTTTTTGATATAATTTGTATAGAGAAAAGGGAGAATTGGTTTTAAACAGGCAAAACTTCTGACACTTCTTCACTGTGCAACTATCGGTGATAGAAGGCAGTCAGAACCAACGAAGCAGTGGAGGCTGCAAAATACAGTATGGGACTGTATGGCAACAACTGACTGGGGTTCTCAAACAGTTGGTAAGTTGAGATAGAAGCTTAATACTTGTTATTTCAGCCACACATCAATGATTGTCTCGATTCAATTGTGATATAAGAAGAAATGTTTGTTGTCATCATCATTTGGTATAATTAAAGGTGTGTACAGTTGTACAGTTGTAGTAGTAAAGCTTTACAGCAATTTGTATGACAAAATCTCAGTTATTTGAAGGAGATTCACACACACACATAATTCCATGCATTGTTATGACTGTATTATGCAATGATTATAAACCCTCCGTTGACATTACCTAGACAGGGAGTTTATATAATGATTTGTAGAAGGTTATGAAGTGAACCCTTCAGAATGATGAAGTTAACCTCACGATAATGTCACGCATATATTCAAGTATTTAATACCCGGGTAAATACAAACACGCATCTGCTAGTCTATACTGAAATTTTGAAAGCGAGTTATACTGATTTAATTTCATTGTTTGTATCATGTCAGGTTGATGGATCTGTATGCTATATAGCTCGATAACGAACAAGTATTCAGAAAACCCCACATAACTGTTCATTTTCTTTATGTGCAATTAAGTATGTTCAGGTAAATTCTTATAAAGTTCATCCTCTTCCGTTTCAATTGCTGTACCTATTACTATACTCCTGATGCTGCTGTTATATACCACTTTTGTTCTGTATAAAGTACTTGAATTATGAATAACGCCTAAAAACTTCGTTAGAAATTATTTCCAATAAAAGGTCCACTATCAATAGAAATATTCAATTTTTGACTGGCACGAGATTGCGGGTTCTGAAAGTGCATTAAACATGCCTCATCAACGTTCAGACAAAACTTGTTGCACTTGAACCACAATGATACATTTGACAGTTCGGTATTCAGAGTGTCTAATATGAAGAGTATCTTATACAATTGTTCGGACGAAATGTGTTTGTGATGTCTGCAAATAATATGACATTCCTTTCTTTTAAATGATATAACTTTTCACTCTTGTATGGTTTGTCGGCCCCTGCTTCTTTGCTTCAGTGAAATCGAATTTTGAATTAAAGCAGAAATACTGTATATACGTCATTGCAATATTCCTATACCAATGCGATACAAACGGCTACAAAGAATCATTTTGCAAAACAGCTTTAAACTTATAAATGTGACGCTAGAAATACTTGGAAATAATATATAATGTGATAAATTCAAAGGAAATGAAATGATTGACTAAAATCGCAGGGGCCAAACCAAATATCAGAAATCTTCAATATATATGTATATCATATACATATGTGTGTGTGTGTGTGTGTGTACCTTTGTGAAGATAGGCCCAGCTCTTGCCAGTAACATGCCGCAAGCTACTGAACATTTTTGTTCTTTTTTTAAATCAAAGCAATTCCTCATCGATATGTATTTTGTTCCAGCTGTGGAAGAAGAAGTGAACGACTAATAATTTAGACGTTACATCTTTAAAAAGCACACTGTTAATGAAATTATTGCTCCCTTTACATGCGTTTTGAATAATATGTCCTTATTGCAATGCATTCTTGAAAGTACTTGAAAATAGCCAAAGTTATTCCTATATTGAAAAAGGGAAATATACAAGGCTTCAGAAATTACCCTTTTCAAGATCTATATCTAAAATAGTGAATTCACGTACATTGAGATTTTCATCATCATCTCATATCATTTGTCATTGAGAAAAAATGATGTTTGTTTGATAATGTTAATTTGCAACGAATTGACTGCAACAAAATTTTATGGTTTATATTTCGAAAAGCGACCTCAAATGGAAATGAAAGAAAAATACAAATGAATCATCTGTATTATTTTAACAAAGTATCTACGGTAATGTTGTTTTTTTTTTTTGCATGACGTAGGTGTGTTTTTGCAAATGAATACAAATGAATTATCTGAATTATTTTAACAAAGTATTTACGGTAATGTTGTTGTTTTTTTTGCATGACGTAGGTATATTTTTGCAAATGAATACAAATGAATTTTCTGTATTATTCTAACAAAATATTAACGGTAATGTTTGTTTGTTGTTTTTTTTTTGCATGACATATAGGTATGTTTTTGCTCATCTCCTCAGTGCATATTTAACTTTGTTAAGAAGAAACATGAATTTAACGTTAATCCTACCCGGCTAAGCAGTCTTATTCATTTGCCAGTGGCAATTACAGTTTAGTTCTAAAATAGCAATCGTAATGTTAATGATAATAATGATAATAATGATAGTAATAATAATAATAATAACTTCTTCCATCCTCCTAATGTCTGGAATGATCTCCCTAAATAATACAATTATTGGTCATTCATTTTTATCCACATCTAAAAGCACATTATAGCCTTACGTTCTAAAAAAAGAAAGGTATGATAATAAATCTGTTTCAACCACTATACATTAAAGGAGACCTCCGGCTGATTTTCAGACTTTTACATTTGAACAACTGTAAATTAGTTTTACTGAGCACAGAGTTTCAGGATTTAAAGTTATTAGGATGGGGGAACCTAAGAATGTTTTCAAAATATATAACAAATCACAATGAACAAGGATGTTGTCGCGGAAGCCTAACCATAAGAATGCATTGGTTGGGGCTAAAGGAAGCAGAACAAAAGAAGAAATCATGCATGAATTTTACACAGGTGGACTTGTTGTGCAAGCGGTATTGCAATGGAATTACACTGCTACGAAATATGTGAGACTCCTACGTCATCAACACTGTTCAGTGTAATTTGTTTAAGATTTTTCAGAGTATTGATTTCTCTGTTCAGGGATCACAATATATTCCACAAATCTATCCATGGAGCTGTCGATTTATGTGCTACTGAGTTCATGATGTGAAATTATGAAAATCGTCTAGAATGCCCCTTTAATGACAAGAATGTTTTTTCTCTTTTTTGCGTCTAGGCAAACTGAGATTCAGTTTGACAATAATAACTGTATTGGCCCATTATACTCTTTTAGAGTCTAAAAAGGCATTCTACATGAGTATTACACGTATTCAACATTAAGAACTGACTATCATTACTCATTCACTCAAAGATGGCCTTGCGTTGTCGGCTCTGGGAATACCAGACTAAGTTCACTTCAAATTCAAATAAAATCGACCAATAAAATTTAATACTTACTGGTTATAACGCGCCACTCCTTGAAAATTAAAAGTAATGATGAGGTTCCAAGAGAGACACGCGCAGTCAACCAGGTAGACGTTGATTACTGGCACAGCTTGGCATCCAGTTTAAAAGTAAATGAATGTACCAGCATATCCTGACCAGATTTATATATCATTTACAGTCAGTCCGCAGTGCGAGCGAAAACGCACGTATTTATTCAAGTCGTATGCACGGCTGAGCTATGCTTGCATACGTAATGAGCAGATACATGGTCATGAATAAATCCGTGTAGAACGAGTATTTCTCGTCAGTTTTCGACACTTTTAGTATCGACTGAAAGAGAAAACATAAGCAAATATGCTCATGATCAAAATAAACGGAAAAGAAGAATAAAGAATATCTAAATCCCTCTCAAAGTATACTTTCGGTATTGTATTCAAAAATATTCCTTCACGTTTGACACCAAAAAACTAACCTGAAATCTTTCATGCCCCTCTAAAATATGGTAAAGACTATGTCCGCTAAAGTATATAGTATCACAATAAAAGGCACGTTTTCCCATCTTCATTTCAATACGGGTCAGGAACTAGCAAAATTCAGAGACATGTCTAGCGTCGAGTTTAAAAAGATTATCCTCGCATTCGCACCGGAATTCCGGGTCTGTGATTGGTCGAAATCTGTCGCAAGACACGGCGTGTCGCATTGCGTAGTATCCATTGGCTGCTGACTCAATGCTGTGAGTTTTAAATGTTAGGTTCCAGATTGTGATCGAATTTTCACTCTCTATACAAAACTTGAACTTTACACAGGAACCAATGATGTGTATGTGAGTGTGCACTTACAATGACCCTGAACAATGGACCTGGCTGCCACCTGTCCCGAGCTCTGCTGCAAGGCACATGAATGCTTAATCAATTATTCATGCGGATTGCCCCGAGCACTGCTAGTCTGAATTCTTGACACAGGGTGAAATGCATGCACATGAAAGAAGTAAGCACATGTTTCCATGTGCTTGCACACACCACATTTCAGAATGAACAAAGACTAGCTGCGATAGTGGAATTCCTCATGAAACATTCCAATCCTGGCCATTGTCCACGACCATTGTCTGGGTATCAACAACACATTCCACGCGTGTTCATTCACTACCCCACTTCCAGTAAGAAAACATAATTTGCCTTGTTTTCAACAGGAAAATTCACAACCTTAAAAATGGTGCCCCTCTACGTTTTTTAATTGATCATACTCGCTCAAGTTTCACGATTGTGAAGTCGAAGAAATTACGGAGATCTATTTTCAATACCAGTCAGGAACGAGCAAAACATCAAACTATGATCTAAAAGCTTCTTGAACATTGGCAAAATAATCGTTTACTTTGATGCTAAAATGGACTACTATATTGACATCAAAAATAGGGAAATTAGGTATCAAATTAATGAGCATAATCAGCTCTATAACTTAACTAACCATCCTGGGTCAAACAATGCACTGCGAAAGCTATGAAAGCTGTTGTTGCGACCTCTGCAAAAACTCTCGCAAAGTATCGCGAAATCTCGTCAGTCAAGGGCACAAACTGCGTAAACGTGATTCTGAATAAAATTGTCGTTCGTACCTCATTATCGCACACGCTGCGGACTGACTGTTTAAAAGTAACACAAGGAGAGATTAACTCATGAATATTCATTATAGAATCAGGGAAAGCTCGGATTCTTTCTTGAATATGCATAACTCAACGCAGCTGCGACTGCATGTACTATCTCAAATAGACATATGCTTGTGTTTGTGTGTGTGTGTGTGTTTGGGTGCGTTTACAAATTGTGTATTTTTGGTGGTTTTATTTGTGAATTTAATGGGGAGGTTTTAATGTAGTAATAATGAATACAGATTTAGATTATGTAAGTGTTAACACTAATTTGAGAACGAATGTTAGTAAAGAAATAGAGATGTTTTTAAAGGAAATGAATTGGATTGATATGTGGTGGAAACGGAACCCAAATTATTGGAAGTCGTATTGGAAAATTATTGATAGCTTGTGTTTTGATAAGGAATTACACAGAGAAAGAATGAGGAAGAAAAATATTGAACTAGTGTGGTTGAAGGAATTTGACGCTGAATCTTGTTTCTTGGATTGTTAAACATAAAAATGAAAAAAAAAAACATGCACTTGAATTTTCGAAGAAAAAAAAAATGAAGGAGAGAAGCTTTAGTATACAACAAGTTGAATATGAAGTAGACATACAAATGTACTTGAGCAAAAAAAAAAATATCAGATAGTCTTTTAATAGTGGTAACCTGATGGTGATCTTTGACCCTGTAAAAGGTGTAGGTATGGGTGACTATACTTGACTGTGATACATTCCCCTATCAAATTTGAGGGGGGGGGGGGGATAAGATAGGTTGAGAAACATGGCCAGTATGGCCCACTCAAGCAAATAAAGAAAATGCACATTTTTTTTTTTTTTACTTGTGTGTGTGTGTGTGTGTGTGTAAAGGCGGAACAAGCGAGGGCGTCATCACCAAAAAACAGTAGGTTTCTTTTTTTAGACATTATGATACAACTTCATGCCGGATATGAAGGTGATCCAAGAAGAACACAGCCGGTAGAGCGCTCACAAGTAATTTTCGCAAGCATGACGCGGCCAGGAGTTGAGCTTGACCGTGTGCAAAATCTGCTTCTGCGCATAATCAAATCCAAGAAACGTCCCGTCTTGGAAAAAACGAGTACGGTAGTCGACCAAAATAGCGTTCGGTCCCGATGCTTGGCTGGAGTAAGCCAGCCAGCCAGCCAGCCGATCAGCGATATATAGTTGGTCTCCACGCCTCCGTGCTAATAAAGAGGAAAGCCATGAAAGCGAAACTGCTTTGGGGACGAGAGTCCGAGTACGGGGACTGTTACAGCTGATTGTTGGAACCGCGTTTTCTCAATCTTCCCGTCGTGAAGCGAAAACTCCCTGACGACTGACGAGGCGAAAGGGGCGTAAGGGTGGGATTTCACGGAGCACGCGAACGATTTTGCGAAGGACGCGAATGACAAAAATCCAACATTCGGAAAAGTTTTTCTCCGAATGTTTTCCGACAATGAAGCCGAAAACTATTCTTGCGCAATTTGTGCGAAGTTTCCACGACGTATGTGCGAATATCGTGTGTATCATTGCTAAAGTACAGCATGTTACGTACACGAAGAACACGCGACGGAAATGCGAACAACGCAAATTTTCAATAATTATGGGAGAAAATGTACCCAAGGTGGAAGCTGTCTTGAGTTGCATTTTTTCTTTCCTCTATTTCTCCTTTCTTTTTTCTCATTTCTCTATCGTGTGCTTGCCTACATTTTTTTTCCTAGGACGTATCTCCACTAGTAAAGCATTTGATCTTTTTTTTTGCAGTTCCTCCAACACATAATCTCTATACTTCAAATAAAAATTTTACATACTTTAGATTAATTTTAAGCGTATTCTGCGATTTTTTTTTAATATCAAACATTTCTTTCTCTTGCTAGTCTTTAATTTCTTTTGTTACTGTAGTTGTTAATAATTGTTTGATGTTTAGGTGTATGCTACAATTTTTTATTTGTAGAAAACGTATAGGTCATACATCCCCCAAACGTGCGCGAGAATGACTCAAAAGGTACGCGAACAATTTGCGATTACGTCGTAAAATGATCGGGAAAACTTCGCAGATTTCGCGTAACATACTCGAGACATTCTCCAAAGTTTCGGAGTCTGTTTGGGGTTTCACGAACATTTTGCGAACATCGCGCGTGTCTTGCGAAGGTCTTGCGCATATGACGAGGCTTTAAAGACACTTTCGAGAACAATTCACGAGCAAATCACGACCAAGTGTGCGGAAAAGGTTCGCAAAAAAATTCAAATTTTTGAAATTATCGCCGAAGTAAAAACGACATTCGCGAACAATTGACGACGCTTCCGAACCCTCACGTTCGTTTGGCGATCTTTTGCACCTAATCCTACCCTAAAGAGGCCAAATGCATAGTAGCCTTCGAACTCTTTGTGGGGACACAATAAGACCTATGATCTTGACGCTAGGCAGATAATCAAGGCCCACCATAACGAGTCCGACATTTATGGGCAAAAGAAGGCCCTCGAGATCGTCATTGCGTATTCAAGCCCTGTGGTGTTATTTCGGTTTCATGGGCCTGTTTTGCCGAGGCAGATTCATGGGTCTTAGTGTTGATGACGTGGTGGACCTCATAATGTCTAGCCCCTGGGCTGTTACAGTATGGCATGTGGGCTGTTGACATATCACTCGTGGACTGTAGGACTCCTACAAGTGGATGTCGGACTCATGACGTGCACACAGAGAAACGATGCTGATGAATAGTTATTACATACAAACGGAAGACACGGACCAAAACAATGAAATAGCATCACATATTCTGGCCTTGTGAAACTAAAGCTTGTGTATTTTACCTCTGTTTTCGTAAGTCAACACAATTGATAGATCACTAATGGAATGAAAAAAAATCGAAAATGCACTGTGAAGGATTAAGCTTTAAAACCATCAACGATAATAATAATGCACTACACACCGGCTAGGCCTACTTATCATCATGATTCAAAAGACAAAAATCCTCCATCATTATTCTTATCAGCCACTCCATTTTCATTTACATAAAGCTCTCTGGAATCTATCAAGTTTTTTTCAGGCAATAAAATCAGCAAGTGCATACTATCATTTTGGAAAACTGTTAGTTCAGCATGCTGCACCGACGAACAAAACAGTGCTTCCGTCAGTCCTTATCATATAGATATCATGAATTTACTCTGCAGAACACACCGAAGGTAAAGGTTTTTATCACCTTATGCACAATAGTATCTCAGTAGCACGATATGATTGAAAAAAAAATCCCTAAAACGTCTCAATATGCATTGTATAGAGTGCAAGTCCCCCGTGAAATAACAATATACGCCACACAATGATGGGATATGGAATGAAGGAAACTGAAACGAGTGCTCTCTGCATTTAGTTGTGTGCTAAAGCAGCGCGTTCATTTCTTAACACTGATTCTACAACTTGTAATCCGGATTGTTATAAGGGAAGAGGTTCAATCGCTGTGCTTGATGTTCGTCCCATCTTGAAAATTGATGTCTGCGATCATTTTCTTTTTCCGCAGCTTGTACAACATTAAGATGCAAATGGTGGTACTATAATCGTTTTATATAAACAGTCTTCGACTTCCTGTGGTGGATAGAAGATACGACTTCGTTCTGCTACTAACATTGGACAACTTCCGTGTTCTGTTTCCTCGCTCTAGAATCAAGTAAGTGCATAATATGGCTTCACATTTGAGAACCTTTAGGCCTAGTCATATCAGCTGAGGCGTTGTAAGATCCACACCTGTAAATGAAGAGTTTTATCGCAAAACGAGCTAGATCAATTCTTGTTAAGTTGAGATATTTGTGATTAAAGCTCCTGAAAACAAAGAAAATAATAAGAAATATAGGACATTTGTAATCGTGACTGCTAGAATATTCCTTCCTATGTTAAAAGTGAGTTAAATTTTGCTCTATCCGATGGTGGACTTACTTCGAAATGCTTAAAAGTGGCGCGTAAGACAATGCATTTCGCGATACAACTTTTCAGATCATATCACTGAAATGTGTCTGTGACGCCTGAGTGAACCAAAATCTATAATTATCAGCAAACATTTTCAACTAGGGAGGAAATTATGTTTGGGTATGGAGGCACCCCCCCCCCCAAAAAAAAAAAAGAATGAAAAATTGAAGACCTTGGTGTATAAGGAATACATCTCTTGTCACCTGCTTTCTGTTCACTTCCCAAGTTTTCTGACAAAATTGTTAAAAACGCGCTGAAGAAAGTATCTATTTTCATCAAGTCTGATTCTAGGCGTATTTGCAGGCTTGCGAAAGTGTCGGATTTTTTTAGGTAAGTGATGACCAAAAAAGTTGAAGAGGTTTGGTCGTTAAAAAAAAAAAAAACCAAAAAAAAATGTCAGAGCTATTGTATGATAATTATGGTCTGTTATACGATTCGGCTATTTTCCCTACCTTTGTTCTTTGTTGGAACAGAGTAACAGATTGATAGGCTACGTTGTCCAAAGCATTTCGCACTTTCTTCAAATCCTACTTTCTTAGCTGTTTTAGCCCTTTTGATGCGGGAACCTGGTGGCCTGTGCATTAAGTCACGGGGAATTTCAGAATTCAGTATTGAATGGGTTTAATCCCGTTTTTGTTGAGGAAGAGAGTCTAGAGGTAATTGGCAGAGTTATTCCATTATGTCCGAGAGTAGAGTCTTTCGATTTGTTAATAGTAGTATCTAGTTCGCAAGGACTCAAAATCTTTGTCGTTTTCGTGTTCTACAATCGGCCAACAATTTGAAATCTAACATTGATGTAAGACTGTCTATAGGATTTTTTTTTTTTTTTTTTGTGGCATTCATTTGACATATTTCTCGTTTGGAAAACGGTAGCAAAGTTTTCTGCGAGGGTACTTCCTTTTTTCAGTATCCGTGTTTCTCAGGAGACTGTCCCCTGACATGCTTGAGAAGAATGATGTGGGTATTATGAGTGTGTTAGTTTGTTTGTTTGTTTGTTCACCATACCGACTACGTGGTGAATCAAAATCACCTACTTTTAGGGCAAACCTCGGCAATAATTAGCCGAGTTTTCCCGTATTTGTTTTTGTTTGTTTGTTTGTATGTTTGTTTTTAGCTTTAACCAGCCTTTCTCTTCTATTCAATAAAAATTTATTGCGACCATATTGTTCATTCAATAGCTTATTCTTATTTTGTTTCCTTTTCAAGCTGTACTTATTTTTTTCCCCACTAGGTTACTAGGTTTTGTTTTCTTTTTGTTTGTATCATTTTTATCATGGCAGGAAGGTTATTTAGGGCTTTGGGTAGGCATGTTTATATTATTGACCGTGTCGTAAAGTTTCGGTGTGAAGTTATTGTATGGCTCCAAGGTGTAAACATCAAGGATATAAGACGTGTATATACATACATGTATATCATATTATGTGACCATAATTAATGCCAATTTTTAAAGCAGTAGCACTATCCTTTCAAAAGTTATTAGAGTTGAAAGTGAAGAGTGTGGACAAGGTTTTTCAGAAATGAAAAAGGGATTCTAAAGACACACATAATCACACTATTCTACCAAAAATGTTCGAGATAAACTGCTAAAAAACACACTTTCCTGCCTGTTTTATGATACCAAATTTTAGTATAATGTAAAAGAAGACCCGCTCTTTCAGAAAATATGAAAAAGTCAAGTTCGGCTAGGTTAACCCATTTCACTTATCTTCAGTCCTCACGCAAAATCAGTGTGTGCGACTTTATGTTCGTTTTGAGGTGCACGGTCACACACACACACACACACACACATATATATATATATATATATATATATATATATATATGAAGAGTTTGTTTGCAAAAACCGATAAGTCCATTTTTGAAGATTTTGAAGTAAGGCCTCTGTCATAAAGTACAAAATGTGACCCTGCACCTCAAAACAAACAAAAAGTCGCCAGACATGAATTTTTAGTTAAGACCATATTCTGAAAGAGCAGACTATAAGCTTTAAAATGATGTATAACTCAAATCAAATGGACTCTCCTAACCTATCTAAATATTGGAAAGAAAGCACAAACTCAGGAAAAGTGTGAACTGAGAAAAGAGGCTCTGAAGTACAGTGTCTATTCAAGCGCTTAATCTTTACCAAACCGTGCTGGCTGTGCGATGAATGGGACAAAAAACAGGAAGTAAACCACCAGAGTAAAAACAATGAAGGGATTATCAGATTAAACTGAAATTGAACATGCCTCTTTAACACATTCTGTCCATAATCAATGCCAACTTTCAAAGCAGTAGCACTGTCATTTCAAAAGTTATTAGAGTTGAAAGTGAAGAGTATGGACAAGGTTTTTCAGAAATAAAAAAGGATTCTAAAGACACACCTAATCACACTATTCTACCAAAAATGTTCGAGATAAACTGCTAAAAAAACACACTTTCCTGCCCGTTTTATGATACCAAATTTTAGCACAATGTAAAAGAAGACCCGCTTTTTCAGAAAATATGAAAAAGTCAAGTTCCGCTAGGTTGACCCATTTCACTTATTTTCAGTCCTCACGCAAAATCAGTGTGTGCGACTTAATGTTCGTTTTGAGGTGCACGGTCACAAATAATACCTTTTAAATGATATATTGGTCACTACATATAAAGGTATATTTTTGAAGTTATGGTCAAAAGAAGCAAACATTTTCTTATTATTCTCTTTATTTTTCTTGACCTTTAATCGCAAATATCTCCATTTGGCAAATATGGACTTATCGGTTTTTGCAAACAAACTCTTCATCCTCTATAAATATATATTCTGTGATCTTTTAACAATTGCTGTTTTCGTGCAGAACTCAGTAATGCTATGAAACGAAATTCTTGCGTGTCTGCTGACAGTTTACAATCATTTTTGTGCTTTCTCGTTACAAAGATATTATAGTAGAGGCATGCCCGTAATTCTCTTCGGCTGTTAGGTAGTGTGACATGATTGGTTATGTTAAAACCAACTTCTCTTTTTTTACCATTAGTGGGTATAGAGAAGTATCATTGCTAGTGCTTGGTTGTCTATCTGCTCTTTGCTATTTGAACAGTGCTTCTATTATTGTTTTTTACTAACTGTCTTGCTACTCGAATAGTGACAGTGCTCAATCAGGCCATTTGAAGGCTAAAGACCTCGTCTTTTCCGTTTTCCCTCCTTTTCAAATTTCCTAAGCTCTCACCCATATTAATGGCCGGTGTATTACCTGTTCTCGAAATCTGTGAACATGTTCAAATTGGTTTCAATGATTTATTGTTCAGAGTTAGCAATGTTTTACAAAGATTATGAAAACAACTATATAGTAACCAGGCGTCTCCATGCCCTGTCATTATACACGGTTGTACACATTTCGTTTATTCATCAGGTTTGTATATCAGAAATGAAATGACATTCTTTATTGCAAAGATTTAGTAATTGAACGCGAAATAAGACGCCTAATTCCGCAGGTTCGTTAGTACACGCCGTCCTTGTATTTTCAGACTGCCGAACTTTATTTCTTTCTCCGATGATCGAACCTTCGAAATAACGAGCATCACCCATGAAGCACTACCGTCCGTAAGCGCAACCTTGAGACATGGTTTGACTAGATTATACTTTAATTATTACAATATGAATCTACGTCTTTTTAAAAACACATGGGGAATTGTAAACACGAATATAATAATGTAAGGTGCAGTTTCTAACATTTTTAACGATTACTTCCAGTAAAAGTACTGTTCAGTGTTTCTGTCTATTATACATTCTTCATTTTCAAATCTTAGATTGTCAGTCATAAATATTATTTCATGGTCGATTTTGATAGGAATCTATGTAAAAACCCAACATCAAACAGAAACAACCGAAACCCTACTGTGTGTAGAACCTGTTTGGTTTCATGGGTTCCAATATGAATCCAAAATAATAGGACCAACGGGACAGCTGCATTGGACCCCTGGATAAGTGAATGGGTTTTAGTTTATACTACGTGTAAAAAAAAAGGTTCCCACTTTTGATCCTTAATACAGTTTACACATGTAGTTCTAAAACTAGAATTATTTGATAACACCGTCAATGATATGTCTATTAGTTGATTAGTGGACAATTAAGTTGGAGGTGATTTCAATATGTGGACCCTGCACCTCAAAACAAACAAAAGTCGCCATACATGAATTTTAGTTAAGACCATATTCTGAAAGAGCAGATTTTAAGCTTTAAAATGATGTATAACTCAAATCAAATGGACTCTCCTAACCTATCTAAATATTGGAAAGAAAGCACAAACTCAGGAAAAGTGTGAACTGAGAAAAAAGGCTCTGAAGTACAGTGTCTATATTCTTGAAAGCGCTTAATCTTTACCAAACCGTGCTGGCTGTGCGATGAACGGGACAAAAAAAGGAAGTAAACCACCAGAGTAACAACAATGAAGGGATTATCAAATCAAACTGAAATTAAGCATGCCTCATCAACACATTCTGTCCATAATTAATGCCAACTTTCAAAGCAGTAGCACTATCCTTGCAAAAGTTATTAGAGTTGAAAGTGAAGAGTGTGGACAAGGTTTTTCAGAAATGAAAAAGGGATTCTAAAGACACACCTAATCACACTATTCTACCAAAAATGTTCGAGATAAAGTGCTAAAAAAACACACTTTCCTGCCCGTTTTATGATACCAAATCTTTGCATAATGTAAAAGAAGACCCGCTCTTTCAGAAAATATGAAAAAGTCAAGTTCGGCTAGGTTGACCCATTTCACTTATTTTCAGTCCTCACGCAAAATCAGTGTGTGCGACTTTATGTTCGTTTTGAGGTGCACGGTCACATATGAAAGCATAAATTAGTTCCATCAAATCCTTATGAATTTTAAACTTAAAATTATAAAAAGGCTTTGTACTATGAAAATTCAAACTTTACACAGTAACCAATGATGTGTATACTGAGCGTGTCCTTACAATGACCATGAACAATAGACATGAATACCACGAATACCACCTTTTCAGAGCTCTGCTGATAGGCTTCTGGACTCTTGCTCAAAGGCACATGAATGCTTTATAGATAATTCATGGTGGATTGCCCTGAGCACTGCTAGTCTGAATTCATGGTGAAGTGTAAAATGCATGTACATGAAAAAAGGAAGCACATGCATGTTTCCATGTACATGCATACAGTACATTTACGACGAATAGAGGCTAGCTGTGACAGCGAAATTCCTCATGAATAAGTGATAAAGCATTTATACCCTGGTTGTTGTTCGGGACCGTTGCCTGGATGTTAACCACACACTACCATACTCACCAATTGACCCTTGTGCGAAGTTTTGCATAGAGGGTTGAATGTAAAGCAAAATCTGAACCCTAACTTAAAAATTAATCCTGAAATTGATAAAACTGATTTATAGGGGAGCTATGAGCTTTAATAAGGGTAGACTTACACATTTGAACAGCTGTGCTTTTGTACGTAGCATTTATCATGTTTATGGGTTCTATTGGAAATCAAGCAGACACGAACAGAACCATCAATACCATTTAGACTTTCCTCTTGGTTTTCCATGGGTATCTCATGGATTTGCTTTTTGGGGATCTGTTGGATATGAGTTGGTTTCAAAAGCATTCTGTCTGGTTGGTTCTGTTGGTACTAAGCTGACGCAGTACCTGTAAATTTGTTTGTTTGTTTGTTTGTTCTTTCGTTTGTTTTTTGTTGTTACTGTTCTTGCTCTTCTTGTTGTTGTTGTTAGACATATTAAAATCTGAAGGTTGCAATTACATTGTTCAAATAGGCCTATATGGCATATAATTGTTGTGTTTCCAACACTATAACAAAGAGTAACCATTAGAGTACTAGCTGAAACCAAAAGATATCATTAGAAAGTAACAGAAATACTGGATGGGTTTCTGTTGCAATGTGTCTAGGAATTTTTAATCTCGATGGATTTCAGACCTGTTTTTGATTATTCATCTATCTTTTTAATGTTTGCCCAAGGCAGGACACCCTTCCAAGAAGTACACGTCTTCATTTTCTCCGCGAACACTTAGGTTTTCTCCGTATAGAGAGTTAATGGATTTGTCAATAAATGATGGATGGATTGATTGATTGATTGATTGATTGATTGATTGATTGATTGATTGATTGATTGATTAACTGATTGATTGATCGATCGGTCGATCGATACGTTGACTGATTGACTGTTAGATTCGCGAAAGTACCTTTTTACATTATGCAGTATACACACCAGTGGCAATTCGGGAAAATCGTTCAGCTCACAAGTACATATGCGACATCAAAAAGCACAACATAACAAACACTGTGATAGCTAACGGCAAATATTTTACTTTTTGCCTTGTTTATATTTTGCGTTAGGTTAGGACTATGCACACCACCTGAACCGAAATCTTGCAATTGTCTACTGATATCCCAATCAAGTGTATATATGTAGGCATATAATATAAAATGTATAATCATACATATATACATGTATAAACTAATGAATGTTTGTGGGTGAAATGGACAGATTTTTTCATGAAGTGAAAGATTTCATCTTTTATATCTTTTATCTTTCAAATCTTTCATAAAAATTTCATCTTTCACCAAACGAAAAACTCCGTCCATTGCATGAATGGAAAACATTTATTGCTTGTTTTATATAACACCTTATGGACGTTCCTCAGTTGAGTTTGTGCGCATCCTAGCTGCGCAGGTTTCAGTGACGTAACAAAGAGCGTAGAAGCGCACGCACGAGTGATGAGCTGAGCTAGCTGAGCTGAGCAGCTGCCTGTAGATCGAGCTAGAGTGTGGTACGTACGGATAACCGACAGCTCCCCACCGCGGCCGCGCTGGGCGGCTTCGCTCGGCTTGCATGCCGACTTTACGCGTTACAATCTGTACGTACTACGCAAGTTCAGCGGTCCGAGCCGCATATACATGGTCATGGTAGCACAACACTGATCGACGGAATCGGGAAGCTTGGAAGTGGAACAGAGCTGTTTCCATTTTCAATCCATAGATCTGTTTTGTGACATGCAGTTCATTGTCTGTTCATCAACATGGTAAAGTATAGTGCTAAAGTACCAAGGGCCTATAGGCCCTAGTCGGGGTCTCCTCACTAGTCTATTGGACTAGGTGTTAAAAACAACAATAACAATAACAAAACAAGCATATGACACACATTTCATCTTTAAGTCTAGCAGCTAAAACAATCTGAGTATCTCTGTTAACATCTGATTAGATCTAAACTTGTCATTACTAATACAAAATATATTTTTTTTTTTTTTTGGTTACAAAATACAAGGTCAAGAAAGTATTATCAAACAAGTATTTATCAATTTCACCATTCATATATGAATTTTTTTATTACCAAATCTGGTGTAGCAAAAGGAGAATCAAAGAATCATTTTTTTTTTTTTTTTGGGGGGGGGGGGGGGGGCGGCAAGGCACATCTCCATAGCTTACAACACGAACTTTACCAACCACTGTAACAACCAACACATGCAATACAATCAACGTCATTATTGTATTAAGAATTGTTTTTCCTTTGGAGGACCGTCAGACTTATGCCAAAACTCCCATTTCCTTATAGTTATTCTTCTTCCTCCATTATCACTTTCTGCACATGGTTACAGCAAGTGGGTAAAACAAACAAACAAGCGTGCATGTCAATATTGAGTTTTCCACGCTTGCATCCACATAATATCATCATGGCCGTGTAAGGGAAATAACAAAATCGCACATGGACCTTCCTTTCTGTATATTTTTCACCATATTCAATTGTGACACGTTTTTTGTTTGTTTGTTGTTGTTTTTTTTTTTTGGAAAAAAAAGAAAAAGAAAATGGGGTTTCGAGTGAACTGCATGAGATTCATGCATCCTAGCAGGGTATATCCCTGCATTGGTTCTTGACCAGATTTGGGGGTCTTAAACGATGATTTCTGTCGCAAGGAGGCTCTGCTAGCACTAAAACGAGCACATGAACCCCCCATTTTTACAATTGTTCTGCATTAAGTAAAGCTTCTTCTACATTTCTACAAGTTTCGTAAAAATGACATGGGTTTTGTATGTACAGCATGATATTCACGAACCCCATACACTAATCAGGCCACCCACGATAGGTTTACAACCAGATTTCTATCATCTGGGAATGCTGCCAGCACAAAAACTACGACATTAACACCCACCTTTCATTGTTTTTCTGGAATAAGTAAGCCTTCTTCTATAATTTCGCCAAGTTTCGTGAAAATGACATGGGTTTTGAATGAACAGCATAAGTTTTATGAACCCACCTTGTCAGGGTATACCTGCATAGGTTCCTGACCAGATTTTGGGGACTTACGATGAAATATATCGCATGGGGGCACTGCCAGCACAAAAACGAGCACATGAACCCCCACTTTCAATTATTTTTCTTTAATAAGTAAGGCTTCCTCTACAATTTGGTCAAGTTTGGTGAAAATGACATGGGTTTTGAATGAACAGCATAAGTCTTATGAACCCATCTTGTCAGAGCATCCCTGCACAGGTTCCTGACCAGATTTTGGGGACTTACGATGATATATGTCACATGGGGGCGCTGCTAGCACAAAAACGAGCACATGAACCCTCCACTTTTAATTATTTTTCTGGAATTACTAAGCCTTCTTCTATAATTTGCCAAGCTTGGTGAAAATGACATGAGTTTTGAATGTACAGCATTAGTTTTATGAACCCACCTTGTCAGGGCATTACAGCATAGGTTCCTTATCAGACTTTGGGAACTTACGATGATATAATTATGTCGCATGGGGGCGCTGCTAGCACAAAAACGAGCACAAGAACCCTCATTTGTTATTGTTTTTCTTGAATTAGTAAGTCTTTTTCTACAATTTGGTGAAGTTTTGTGAAAATGACATGGGTTTTGAATGTACACCATAAGTTTTATGAACCTTGTCCTCTTGCTCACCCCTAACAGAAAACGTCGATGAGAAGGATTTCAGATATTTCGGTGTTTTCTGCCGCGTGGGGGCGCTGCTCACTCAAGAATGAGAGTGTAAACACTAATTTTAAAACCTTTTCCTCGTTTTGGGTACTTTTTTTCTGCAATTCTTGAAAATTTGGAGAAAATAACGTGGATTTTGAAAAATTATGGGGATTAAAGTTTGTCATTGCAGATTTTGTTGCCAATCATGGTCTTGATCCTAAAACGCTATTAATTTGGTACAGGACGGCAGATTAGTCAGACTGGTATTCTTCAAAGTCCCGTAGAAGAAAAACAAGCACATGAACATATGGTTTTATTTACATATTTGAGCTTCGGATGGGTCAAAGTTACGGTATGGAAAGTTTGAAGAAAATGACATGGACTTCACTTTAACTGATGAACGTCTTTAAAATGGATCCTTGTCATTTGATATTTTATGAATTTAGAAACAGTGAGAATGTGCGAGATAAAAGCACTTTCAATAGATTGTGAAAAGACCCAAGTGCATTGCTTTGTCACTGCATATATTATTGTTTGTGAAGCATACTTGCCCCAGGTTAGAAATATTACCATGAAAAAAAAAACAAAAAACAAAACAAAACAGTACCCAAACCGAATTGGTCTATAACATACACACTGCACAACTGGCAAGCGTTTTACATGCGTAGTGTCCCGGGCTCTCGGCGTGCGTGCAAATGGAGCAAATCGTATGGATCCAAGACTGCAGGGTATAGATGTGGAGCCACATTTCATGAATGATCGCGTAACAGTGAAATGGGACAAATGATCAATATCAAACAACCAATCAAATGACAAAGACCTATCTAGGAGTTATATGCATAAATTATGCCTTGCCTCCATGATGAAATAGGTTATTCAGTTTCCGTATATATAGTAACATCTTTATTTGTTCTTTTCTTTCTTTCTTTTTTACAGAGCATGGCGACAACAGCATTAAACATGTATTTTAAGGACAGCGCTCTTCTCGTTCTTTTCATTTCAATACACGTCTTCATCCCGCTGTCTACAATGCAGACGGTCTCATCAGAAAATCACGCCTGTCTGTTTGACAGGGCAAAGCGCGGCGTGTACTGCTACAACATGGGACTTTCTGCAGTGCCACGGGATCTTCCCGGTAACACTGAGATTCTCGACTTGAGCTTGAACAATATCAACGCCTTGTACAACACGTCATTCTTCGCCTACAATCATCTAAAAGTTCTGGCCATTGAGTCAAACAACATTTCGTTCATAGAAAGCGGAACATTCTTGATGCTGTCATTTCTGCAGAGTCTAGATCTATCCAACAACAAACGCCTCCCGGCGCTACGTGGGGACATGTTTGCAAGCACTGCTCTTACAAACGTTCAGCTAAATGGCAGTAACCTTGCATACGTCTCAGATGACATCTTCAGGGCAATGGCGACAACATCGACATTGGGCTTACGTAGGAACGTTTTGCAGAACGTTAGCTGGACTGATTGTCACAACGTGACATTTCTCTCCGTGTCGCTTTCATGGAACAAGTTGGCGGAGCTTTCGGAACAGTCGTTTGTGATGGGCTGCACCGCTGATTCCCTTGATCTGGCCCACAACCCAATTCGACTCGTTAGTCCAGCCACCATTTCGTCCCTCAAAGTCCGAAGCCTCGACGTGAGCGGGATACTGCTATCAGAGAAAGAGCTTCATCACCTCTTCGAGGGTGTAAGGTCGTCGACATCAATAACATCCTTATATATCAGAAATATAGGTCTCACTTCCTTACGACCTGGATTATTCGGTGCAGAAAAGGGAAAACAGCTTCGTCTGGTAGACATCGGTTGGAATGAACTTCACCAGCTTATGCCAAGAGGGTTCGAAAATTTGACGGACGTCTCTGAACTGGCCCTTGATTTCAACGGACTTGAAGTGCTTGAACCTAGTTATTTTTCTGGTATGTCTTCGCTGCGAGTGCTGGACCTGCGTCACAACAATATTTCTGTCATAAATTTGGACAACCGCGTGTGGCATACGAATCTCACCACAATTCTTCTCTCATTCAATAACTTTGAGCGAGTAGGGACGCACGCATTCAGCGGTCTGAAGTATCTGGAAGAATTAGATTTATCTCATAACAATTTGGACCCTCTAACGCGCGTTTCGCTTGCGGATCTAAATTCGCTAAACAATCTGCGTTTAGCTGACTGCTCGATCACAGGTGTACTTCAGATAAACGTGTACTCGCTGAAAGTCTTAGACTTCCAGGATACAAAGGGAATTCCCCCCGCTATGGTTTCCCCCGGAATATTTCAAAGAAACACGCCTCTTCTCCAAGCAATAAGCTTTAAGGGGACTAAGATAGACATTCTTGATCTATGGGATGTCAACCAAGGTATATCCTCCTTTGGAGGGCTGCGTCATTTACGTATATTGAACCTTAGTTATACCAACATGTTATTTGTACCCGATGGTTTTTTTCAAAACCTAACCAATTTGAGAGAGTTATACCTAGATGGAAGCATGTTGCCTTTGAAAGCTTCGCTACTTGAAGGGCTTTCCACTCTACAAATTCTCAGTCTGAGAAATAATGACATAATTTACATTCCCCACAATTTCCTACAAGACACAACTCAACTGCGAGATTTATCATTAGCCACCAATGATCTACAATTCTTGAATGGCGACCTGTTTCGAAAAGTGAATCTAACCCGATTAGACCTTTCATTCAATAAGCTTCTCACGCTACAATTCACAACATTTGAGCCTATACTACAAACTCTCTCAGTACTTGATTTGGGACAAAATCCATGGGTTTGTAACTGTTCTCTTGAATGGTTACCTAAGTGGGTCGCTAAGAGGTCTATCGAACTTGAATATAGTGTAGGAACCAGATGTTCATACGAAGGCTCATTTAAATCCGCTGCAGGAAAGCTTTTGATTGATTTTGATCCAGTTAGAGAGTGTGGTCCGCAGTATGTACTCTACTTTTCATTGGTAGCGAGCGCTGTGTGTACTACACTCGGTCTGGTACTGATTTACTGGAATCGCTGGAAGATCAGGTACAGAATCTTTCTGTGCAAGATCCACTTCATAGGTTACCGGGAAATCGTCCCAAGACAGCAACGGGAAGATTTCCAGTATGACATATGCGTTGTCACCTACGATGAGGACGAGGCATGGACGGAGGAGATCTTCCAACGTGGTCTAGAAGAGAATCTGCCTCAATTCAGCCGACTTGCCATTGGAGATGAGGCCCTAAGGCTAGGGATGTACTACCTGGACTCCGTCAGCCTCCTTGTGGAAAACAGCTTCAAGGTGGTCTTTCTCATCAGCGCCAAAGCTCTCAAGAACCACATGTTCCTTCTCAAGTTCCGAATCGCCCTGGACCATGTTAATGAGGTCCAGATGGAAAAGATTGTGCTTGTGTTTCTGGAAGAAATACCGGACTCCAACCTGCCATTTTTAGTCCGTCTCTTCCTCAGTGATAATCGCGAGTACCTCATGTGGCCGCGAGACCCTGACGGGCAGTGCTACTTCTGGGAGAAGCTAGCAAAATACATGACAGTTAACAGATACTCTAACCCACTTGTTCCTCCATAGCTAGTGATAATTATCAACATGTCTGGTACTAGGTGTTTCAAAAAACATTTCCCACTTTTGATTCTTAATAATTCATAAACTATATATCAGATAACACTGTCATTGATATGAGTGATAGCTGAATACTGTACAATTTTGTTGAAGGTGGTTTAAATATGAAAGCATAAATCAGTTTCATGAAATCCATGATTAATTTCACAGTTAGGTTCCAGATTTTGCTCTATTTTCAACCCTCTGTACAAAATTTCACTTTGCACAGGGGTCAATGGGTGTGTATGGGAGTGTGTGCTTACACCCTGACAATAGTCCTGAACAATGGCCAGGGTTTGAATGCTTCATTATTTATTCGTGAGAGAAATTCCACTGTCACAGCTAGTCTTTATTCAGCCTCTGGCAGTATCTTCGTAAAGTCAAACACCTGCCGATACTGTCTTTGAGTCGCGACAGTGCTCCCCCTACTTCTGAAAAACGAAATTACAATGAATACCTTCTGTTCTATCGTAAACATGGTGACAGGAAGCAAAGAAAATCAATTGGAGTATACACTTGTGTATATGGAGCCTTAAGCAAATCTACTGTGAAACAAATCGCCTAAATGATAAATGCTGCTGAACTCTTTACCAAAAATGATCTCTTTTTATCGAAAAAGCGAAAATTTGTCAGACTATTTAATTAGTAGACAGTTGTATAAAAATGAGGAACTTTAAATCATTTATGCTTAATTATATCCCACATTTAGTGATATGTGAAGTAAAATTTGAAAATGATTGCCAGCTGGAATGAAATGTGGTGTTTGCAAGCACATGGAAACATATATGCTTACTTTTTACATGTGCATGCATTTTACCCTTTACCGTGCATGAATTCGGGACTAGCAGTGCCCAGGGCAGTCAACATGAATTATTGATTAAGCATTCATGTGCCAGGGAGCGCCAGACTGACGCCTAGTCAACAGGTGGTTCAGGCATGTCCATTGTTCAGGGCCATTGTCAGCACACACTCACATACACATCATTGGTTTCTGTGTAAAGTTCATTTTTGTACAGAGGGTTAAAATTTGACCAAAATCTGAAACCTTACTTCAAAATCAATCTTAGATTTAATGAAACTGATTTATGCTTTCACATTTGATTTACCTGCAACAAAATTGTACACTATTCAACTATTACTCATATCAATGATAGTTTTATCGGATGAACAGTTTCAGAATTATTAATGATCAGAAGTGGGAAATGTTTTTTGAAACACCTAGTAGTATGTAAACTTATTCAAATAATCCACTTACTAAACACCACTGATAAAGATCCAAGACTACCTTTCAAAGTAGGTCTTTTTATTAGGCAGGAAACCTCATTCATCGTTCGTAACGTGTTTCTGTTGGAGTGACGTAGACAATAGATACACCTTTCTCCCTTGAGACATTACTAGGGAACTTTAGATCTCTACAGGGCTTTTTACACTTGCGTTTCTTAACCCCGGACTTTCTCTGACCCAGGACTATCGTTAGTCCCGTACCAATTTTTTCAGCTTTTTACACTCGCCAATTAGTCCCGTACTATCTCTTGTCCGGGGCTAAGGAGAAAACTGACCTTTTTACACTCGTATTTCTTAGCCCCGGACTTTCCAAACCACATGAATATTCATGATTACGCTGTGTACTGTACACGTGCACGCACGCACCGGCAGCACTTGATTACCTCGTTTCTGATTGGTCAGTGAGGGTCGGACTTCGTCTCCGTCGCTTAGCCCAGGATTATTTTTTCGTTCTGTTTACACTCACTTGCTTGGCACCGCAATTGCGGTGCTAGCACCGCAATTGCGGTGCTAACCCCTGCTATTTTGCAGGGCCAGATAGTACCGTACTATCGGTGGGGCTAGCCCACTTTGGCAAAAACGAGTGTAAACAGAAAGTGGGCTAAGGATAGTCCCGTACCAACGGTGGGCCTAAGGCCCCCCCCCCCCCTTAGCCCCACCGTTGGTCCGGGGCTAAGCAAAAATTTACAAGTGTAAAAAGCCCTTACGACTCAAACGTTCAGAGTAAAAAAAAAAGAAGTAGTAAAAGCCTGTTCTGCGCATGCGCAAAATCGCTTATCAAAATCGATCTTGCGTCGTCAAAGATTTTTCACTGCGCGTTCTGGGCCATATTTACGTGCGCTCAATTCACCACGCAGAGATTTAACTTGATACACTGATCAAATGGGGGCGCCATTTTCATTTTTTGTGGGTTATATTGCGTCTTGGCGGCACTTAACTACTTTGCAACACGAGACATGAAGATAGAACTGTACAGCCAACGCAATCGTCGTCTAAACGTCCGCGTCACAAATCTAAAGCTCCCAATTTGTATAAGTCAGAAGTTTAACTCTTTCCCAGTGCTTAATATCTTGGATAAGGTGTTTGCCTACTATATATTTCACCAAGGCAGGAACCTGGAGAGATGCCAACTTAGAGCTTTTCAACAGGCAAATTTTTATATTGGAATGATAAATTCTACGATTCGGCGCCACTTTTAATAATGAAATGCAATTTTATTTGAATAATTACTCAGTATCACCTATTCCTTGTAAAAATGGTAGTTGAAAACTGGTATCATTAATATGTTGAGGATTTTTTTTTTCTTGGCCAGAATTTTGGTTATGGGTGAATGAGTCTACAATATTATTGTGGCTGACAGAATTTTTAGAGACCTCTGTAGATTACTATTTCTTCAGACAAGTACTAGGTGTTTCAAAAAACATTTCCCACTTTTGATTCTTAATAATTCAAAAACTATATATCAGATAACACTGTCATTGATATGAGTGATAGCTGAATAGTGTACAATTTGGTTGAAGGTAGTTTAAATATGAAAGCATAAATAAGTTTCATGAAATCCATGATTAATTTCACAGTTAGGTTCCAGACTTTGCTCTATTTTCAACCCTCTGTACAAAATTTCACTTTGCACAGGGGGCAATGGGTGTGTATGGGAGTGTGTGGTTAACACTCTAACAATGGTCCTGAACAATGACCAGGGTTTGAATGCTTCAGTATTCATTCATGAGAAATTCCACTATCACAGCTAGTCTTTATTCAGCCTCTGGCAGTATCTGTGTAAAGTCAAACGCCTGTCGATACTGTCGTTGAGTCGTGTCAGTGCTCTCCCTACTTCTGAAAAACAAAATTACAATGAATACCTTCTGTTCTATAGTAAACGTGGTGACAGGAAGTAAAGAAAACTAATTAGAGTATACATACACTTGTGTATATGGAGCCTCAAATAAATCTACTCTGAAACAAATCGCCCCAATGATAAATGCTACTGAACTCTTTACCAAAAATGATCTCCTTTTATCGAAAAAGCGAAAAATTTGTCAGACTATTTAATTTGTAGACAGTTGTATTAAAATGAGGAACTGCAGATCATTTATGCTTATTTATATCCCAAATTTAGTGATATGTCAGGCAAAATTTGAAAATGCCAGAATGCCAGCTGGAATGAAATGTGGTGTTTGCAAGCACTTTATCGTGCATGAATTCAGACTAGCAGTGCCATGGGCAAGCCACATGAATTATTGATTAAGCATTCATGTGCCAGGGAGCGCCAGACTGAAGCCTAGTCAACAGGTGGTTCAGGCATGTCCATTGTTCAGGGCCATTGTCAGCACACACTCACATACACATCATTGGTTCCTGGGCCAAGTTCAATTTTTGTACAGAGGGTTAAAATTTGACCAAAATCTGAAACCTTGCCTCAAAATCAATCTTAGATTTAATGAAACTGATTTATGCTTTCACGTGCAAATCACCTTCAACCAAATTGTACACTATCCAGCTATTATTCATATCAATGACAGTTTTATCAAATGAATAGTTTTTGAAATATTCATGATCAAAAGTGGGAAATGTTTTTTGAAACACCTAGTATATAGCTGTAAGATACAGCCATGTAATATTCTGGTGAAGAAAATAAACTGTATTTCTAGGCCTTTCGTATGTGTTATCACATTTCGAGCGTTCAATCTGAAGTCCTCTTACATCTTACAATTAACATGATACAGCAAATAATACACGACTGGCAGGAGTGCGGACCTAGGAATTCCGTAAAGAAAACGGACAAACCCGCCCAAACCGATCGATAAATCGCCAAATGCCGCGGAACAATGAAATCAATTCTCGCGTCTTCGTTCCTCTCGCATATTAATAGCTTGCATATTATGTGGCGATTGACTATCAAGCGGCTTTCCCGTCTGGAGTTGCGTGTAAATTCATGCCTTTACGGTAATGTAGCTACTGGTCATTTGAAAGAAAAACAGTCAAAGATTTGTCATACAATTTACATCAAAGCAAAGCTTGCCATTTTCTCTACGATTTTGCTGACTATATGTCCAGCTTAAAGGACAAGTTCACCCTCATAAACATAAGGATTGAGAGAATGTAGCAATATTAGGAGAACACGTCATTGAAAGTTTGAGGAAAATCGGACAACCCGTTCAAAAGTTATGAATTTTTGAAGTTTTTGTGTAGTAACCGCTGGATGAGAAGACTACTGCAGTGTATGAATAACTTAGATGTCACATGCGTACAACAATATAAGGAAAATATAAAGAGAATTTCACAAAATTCCATCTTTTGAAAAAAGTACATATTCCCTTGACTCGTTACCGACATATGTTAGGGGTAATATTATTCCCCCTGCTTTTAGAAAGAGACAAGTCGAGTGCTCTTTTATTATGCGAAAAAAGTGAAAATATGTTGAATTTTCTTTACATTTTCTTTATCCTGTTGTACGCATATGACTCACAAGCTGTAGTAGTCTCCTCATCCAGCGGTTCCAACACAAAAATTTTAAAAATTCATAACTTTTGCATCGATTGTCCGATTTTCCTCAAACTTTCATTGATGTGTTCTACTAATATTGTTGCATTTTCTCAATCCTTATGTTTGTGAAGGTGAACTTGTCCTTTAACACAAATACGTGTATATAGGTGCTACATAGATTTGAAAAACAGAACGTTTTCTTGTAAAGCACGACTACATTGGTGTCTCAGAATAATGTGGCAGAGGCACAGGGGTTTCAACCATGGTAGGCCTACATAAAGAGCTAAATATAGTAGGGCCTAAATTGTTAGCATTTTAACATGGCCCTTAACCTTGAACTTTGACCCAATGACCCTCAAATTCTCAAGAGAATCGCTATCAAAAAGAACGTGCATAAATACTAGTTAGTTTTATGGTGATACCTTGAGCCACTTTCTAGATTTGGAAGGAATTGAAATTTAGCACTTGCACTTTACCTTTGACCTTTTGACCTTTAAGGCAAAAACAAAAACCAGACAAAACAAAACAAATAATTCCCAGAGAATCTCTATTGTGTGATACATGTAAACACTAATTTTCAAGAAGAATCCTGCAGGCATTGCATAAAATCTATATGAGGGAAAAGTGAAATTGTGAGCATTAACCTTGACCCTATGGCCCCAAAATTCACTGCAAGTAGGTAGGTACCCTACACAGGGCCGGCGGAGCGTTTTACGAAAGTGGGGCCCACTTCTGGGTTTCATGAGCTAACAATCAAAAACCGAGGCATTGAGAGGAGATTTTAATGAGAAAAACGAGGACTTGAAGTTAGGGCTCAAGAGAATATAATGCTTCTTCTACAAAGAGAATTGAAAAAAAAAAGGTAAGAGAAGTAATGAAACAAAAAGTCTCTAAAACAATGTTCTCAAGATAATAAAAAAGAATAAGGGAAGGATATTATAGTAATTATCATAATGGCAACTTGATTTCACAGGATTGCTGGGTAGGAAATGAATAAACAAGTTTGTGTAGAAACAAAGCAAAACAAATCAAAACGAAACAAAAGCAATCGAACTGAAGAATGTAAGATTCACAAAATAGAACATGAATAAAAGTATAAATTAAATGTATGTCATCTCCATGATTCGTCACATAAAATACGCTGAGTTCTTATTTATGCAATGCACATTCGTTACAACGAACAAACACTGCTTTCAAGAAGTAAAACTTCACGTCAAAAAAAATATATATCATTAAATCGATGGTACCAAATTCGTTTTTAAAGAACACGGTTATAGCGAATCTTGTAGATTACGATGAGGGTGTCAACCTTGCCAAATTTTTTCGTGATCGCACCACTGATGGCCGAGATCTCGGGATGGGGGGGGGGGGGGGGTAACTGCCCCCCTCCAGTTTTAGCATAGCCAAAAAAGCCCGGCCTAATCAGGGTTAAGACAATCATTCCAGAAAGAGGTACGAGTTTGATATCACAAAATACATCATCAATAATAGATACTTAATGATTAGTTATTCAAGTTAGGTAAATTGGTTTTGAGGGGTATAAGAAAGATGGAGAGATAGGATTATTAGAAGCCATTGTGTCAAGATATATTGTATATCTTAACAACTGTAGGAAATTCCTTTGTGAATGTATGATTCAGCATCTATTTTAAAGGTAAGCATAAGACTTTTGGATGATCACGTCTTACACACGTCTCTATAAAAACCTGCTGGACATGAAACAAATTCACACGGACGGGATACGTAACAGCCAGAGGCACGCACACACCCTCCCTCCAACCCTTGCTCCCTCCCACTCTCTATAATGTCACACACAGAAACACACATAGGCATGTTTTAACTGTTCTCTATGTCTATCACACTTTGGCCTGAATTCACGAAGGTGGTACAATTGAAACCATCGTTTAAACCATGGACAATTTGTATGGAGTGCCAGTGTCGCATGGCCTATTTCGTTACAAAATCAGTCATTTTGTTGACGAAATGACTGAAATGACAATTTCATTAGCCAAATGTTTATTTCATTTATGAAATGATCAGTTTGTTGACTGATTTCGTAACGAAATACTTAGGCCATGCGACACTTGGCGCTCCATACAAATTGTCCATAGTTAAAACCACAGTTTCAATTTTACCACCCCCATGAATTCAGGCATTTCCTACACACATATACATATATGCACATCTTGTACATGTACAAACTTTATTCCCCCCCCCCCCCCCACTCTCTCTTGCCATTTCTTCCTCTTTCTCTCTCCCTCTATTTTGCACATATACAGACACACATGCACTGCAAGGTCGAGTATTAACCCGTTCCATACTGAATTCCGGATTCCCCATAGCTTTACCCTAAAAGGGGGGGGGGGGGGTGAATCAACCCCCTCGACATTTTCTGTGACCATTCTGCCACGGGAACTTTTTTTTACCGCCCCGCTCACTGACTTTTTACTTTCAAGTCCCATACATCTTATGACACCATTTTTCGCAAAAATCGGACATACCATTACGCACTGCACAATCTTTTATACATGCTTGTCAGACGAAAAATGGCTCAAGAACGTGATTTTGTGCACAAAGTCTATGCATAAAGAGTTTTCTCTTATTCAAAAAGATATGATTATTTTCACTTTCAATGGCTAAAATCAATTAATTTCAGCATAACAATTTTTTTCTTTTATAGTTTGGTAGATTACGCGACAATTGTGCCAATTTCTGGGCGATTGCACGATCAACGGCCGGGATCTTGGGGTGGGGTGGGGTTGAATCAACCCTCCCCAGGTCACAGAACAGGCCAAAAAGCCTGGCCTGGTTAGGGTTAATACACAGGCCACCAGATTCCTGTATGGAATGGGTTAATCTCCGCATTGGTACTCCTGAATGAGCACCTTCACAAACAAGCAAGCAATAAGACAGCCTCATCCTGACCAACTCAGAGTGGTAGTATTTATTGGTTTCTGATTGATCCACCAAGTTGTTGATTTGTCCACATTATACCAATGGCAAGAACTGGAGGACCATCAGAGGCAACAGAACTAACATGAAAATGATTCTACTAGAATACTGTCATATTCAAATCATTCAAGACTATTCCATTTCAATCAGAGGTTTTTCATGGCATACTTCATCATATTGCGCCCAAGATTGTTTTAGACCAATCAAAATATATTGCATACTTTGCAACAGAGTGATGAGTTTTATACCCAAGTTCCATTATTTAAAAGGTGCATGATCTATTTGATATACACTTTTATAAATGTAAAAGAATGTAAGGCTAAAGCGTAGCTTTGTTGAATTAGTATGAAGTAATATTTAATGAAAGTTATTGAGGCATGTCAAAAGTATACGGAATATTATTAACTGGGTTTAAGGTTCTTTATCGGAAATTTAATGGGCCAATTGCCAAATAAAAGTATTTGACCGATTTGGGGTCTACATTCATTAACTTTCCCACCACTATCCTGTTACATCATGTGTATGAAATATTTGAGCCATGCATCGGCATATCCATGCATCACTGTATCCCTATTTGTGTGTAGATCCATGCATTGCAAAGTCGTCAACATTTTTTCCAGCATTTTTTTCTTTCACCCACTGGATCCACAATTCAGTGCTTCCAGAGACTTGATGGGAAGGTTTGTTTACAACACATGATGCTCAAGGATATTTCATACATTGGTGGCATTCACTGCACTCACTAAGTTGGGAAACAAGCGTAAAAGCCACTCGGCTGCTCTTCTTATAGTTTTTGAAACTATTGCAACGATAACTAGTGCACCCAATTGTTCTAATGGACTTGGGCCAAGTAGGAGCACTACAAACAGAACAGAACCGAAGCAAATTATGCCAAAGCATGTCATTATGCCAAGTTCGGAGCATTAGAGCTCTCTGTGGATTTAGTACCCCATGAGCTATTCTTGGACTCACATATTTGATCTGCACCCACCATCCTTTTAACTTGCCCCATCCATGATGGTAATGTATCATGCTACTGACACACACAGTTTACCAAGTCCCTGACATTGCCTACAAGTACATTTCCCATTCATTTTTAAAATGGCACTTGCTACTTTCTTACACTGGTCCCTTTCGTTTTAACAACCAGCTCCATGATAACTCACAGGTGGTCATACTTATGTTGATCAACACAAGCAGGTGTCTTCCCTGCATCTGCATTTTCCCACACATTTCCCTTCTGGCATTTCCTTCCTTCTTGCGCTAAGTTCTTGCTGACAGGGACTTCCCTCTTGCTCCGATTTTAGGACACATACTTCCTTCTTGCTCTGGTTTACGATAACTATCAGGTGGTAACATCTCCAATATATCATCATCTCCTTTGGCACATTGCAGCTTTCTTTTCTGATCCTTTCCATTCTCTTCCACTCTCGCTCCCTCCATCCCATCCCCAGCTCTGGGGTCGCTCTCTCGCTCACTCACTCCGTGTACTTCTTCAGCCGCAGTCTTGGCACAATGTTCATCGACTGCAGCTCTTGGAAGAGAAGCTTGCAGGCGTACGGGATGCGGAGTGAGGAGATGTTCTGAGAGGACCGGCAGAAGTGGCACCTGAAACATCCAACAGAAAGAGAGAGAAAGACAGTTATATAGACAAGCCAGAGGAAGAGAGATATATAGGGAGATAGAGAAAGAGTGTTTATGACACAGAAGAGATTGAAAGAGTAGGCAAAGAAAATACATTATGTGCGGTATTTAGAAATTTGAACAATTGTTAAAGTACATGTACATTCATTGTATATTAACCCGTTCCTTCCGCGATTCTCTGAGTGCCTTTAATGCCCCCAAACGAGATTCATTTCGCCCGTCGACAGAGAGGCACACAGGTTGGTAATCCAGCTCTGTGAAGGCAGTCAAGCGGTTCATTGTGTCCCCCTTTCCAAGGTCAACTACATGTGCCCGTGAACAATGGAAATATCGATCGGGTGCCAGGTATGAATAGAGCGTGCGCTGATGAGCTCTCAGAATCTTTTGTTCTACACAAAACCAGGTACCTGAATGAGGTGACTGGGGTCAGCGAACCCGCATTTCTAACTGATCTCAGCCTTGATCATTATGTACATGTTTGTACGAGTTTACAGCAGAACAAGCAAAAAAACTAAATCAGGAAAAGGTACATAATACTGTAAAACCCACTTTTTTTAAACAGCAGGAGAACAAATCCTGATAGAATAAACTCTGATCTTTTTATCAAACCCACTTTTGTGAGCATTTTAACACAAAGAAACATGAATTTAGGCCACTAAAGCAGGCACCCTTGTCTTCACTTTGGGAACCTGGTAAACCAGGTTCCCGTATATCAGTTGCTCCCACGGGAACCTGGTAAACCAGGTTCCCGTAAGGAACGGGTTAAATGGTTGGGATTGTTTGATATATATGTTGAAGTAGATGTTGTTGTATGTATGTGTATACAGAATATGAATATGGTATTAGGTGAATTAAAGGTTTGTATGGAATGAATATAGAATTATAATATATCTTTATACATCATACATGCAAGCTATTTTTGTATTTTGTATTTAATTTTCATTCTTATTTCATTACTTTAAACAATTAATAAATGCAGTGCATATATTTTGGTACGATAATTGAGATCTCTGAGTCTTTGTTGAAGTAGATGTATGCAGATACATATGTAATGTACAAATGTGAATATATATCTGTGTTATTCGGAACAGTAAGTGCTGGTCTACATAATGTAGGCATGTATGTAAATATAAGCATGTGTATGTATACCAGGTATACGTAGAACAGGAAATGAGTTTAATTTGTAGAAATTGTAAAAAATAAAAAAAAAAAAAAAATGTTAAATATCAAAATATTGAAGTTTTGTCATGTTTTGTTTAGCTTTCTTTGTGTGTTTGTTTTTTCTTTAATATTATTGGATGTTTAAAAGGTTGAATATTTGTAGTTATAATATACTACTGTATACGCCATATATTTCGCGAGTCTAAATTTTCTCGAATTGGAAATTCCCGATGATTTCGCGAGTGGTTAAATTGCAATTGTGGAGTCCTGTACTGAAGGTAGAAGTGTACACACATACATCACATTCACATCGGGATCACAGTCAATATTTTCGTGTGTCTTTAATTTCGCGAATAGCACCTGACACCCGAAATTCACGAAAATAAAAACGTCGCCATATATTCGGCATATACAGTAATGGGAACGAGTCCAACCACAGAACAATCCCCCATCCCCCACACACATACACCCGGTCATAATCCTCACACAGACAACATATACAGTCACACTCAGCTGCAACAGAGTAAGTTCCACTTTTAATTGAATTTGGTTAAACTATGTTATCTGATATTTGTCAAAATATTTTGTATTATTGTATATAGACAGGTTTTTAAACATATCGTTATGGTTAAGCACATTGTTGAATTTAGGCCTACAGAATTTATATAATTACAGTTAGTTGAGTAAGTTTGATTTGGGCTAAATATTGTTGTTGTATATCGTCATTATAGATTTCTGACGACAAGCAATCAGCCCGAAAGCTGATAAAAGTTTTGATAACAGCTGTTAATAATGGGGTTACACATTGTATGTCCCTGGTGCAAGATTTGTTGCATATATATATTATATATTTATATATATATATATATATATATATATATATATATATATATATATATAATGGTATATATATGGACAGAGAGAGAGAGAGAGAGAGAGACTGAGTTGAGTTGACTTTTAAATAAATGAATTCAGTTCGTATACTACCAAGGAAGCTATGATGTGCACTCAAGCAAAAAAGCGACATGCTAAATACCATGTAAACACGAGTAGGTAACTCTAATGTAGAAGCACATAGAATTTCAAGTATATCTGGACCTGCCATAAGAATGGTATTTTCTATGATATGTCGCCTTCTGGCTCTAAACTGTTTCCACAGCCATCATCATGCAGTACTGTATGTGAAAGAGGCTAAACATACATAGACTGGGTACCAGCAAAGCTGTATTAAAGACCTATTAGCCACGACTCTAGATGTAACATCCTAATCTTGGTGTTGCAGGTTTCTACCAGGTAAATATGTGATAATCGTACCCAAATCAATGAACCTATTAAAACCTCTTGCCAGGATACAGGTATGTAAACATGATTGATTTTTGTTTTGGTTGATAGCCTGTTTATTTGTTTATCTGGTTGTTTATTTTATGGGGGTGGGGCGGTCTCATGCAGACTCAGCCCCCTTCTGTCTCGTGATTGAACCTACCATTCAGAGTGACAAATCACATTGCAGTCCCCTCATTTTGTTTTTCAAAATTGGATAATTATTCCTGAAACAACAAGGCTTCTTAAATCTTTTGCCAGGGTATGTAGAAATCATGAATTGTCTTTGTTGTTGTTGTTGTTGTTGTTTGGATTTGTTTGTTTACTAGTTTATTTCATGGGGGGAGAGGTCATCTCATGCAGACTCAGCCCCCTCCTGCCTAGTGATTACACCTACCAACCGGAGGGCCTAATCAGACCATAGTCCAGACACGTTTTCAGAATGTGATGACTATTGCAAAATCAACAAGGCTTATAAAACCTTTTGCCAGGGTATGTAGAAATTAATACATTTTGTTTGTTTTTGTTTCATTTTGTTGTTTGCTTATTCAGTTGTTCCAGGGAGGGGGCTCCTGCTGTCTCACCGCAACTCTTGCCTGATAACGCACAACATCTGGAGGGACAAATTAGACCACAGTCCCTGCATTTTTTTTTTTTCCAAATGTGATAATTATTCCCGAACCAACAAGGCTTTTAAAACCTCTTGCCAACATATCGTAGAAATCATGAAATGTTGTTTTTTGGTCTGGTCTTGTTTGCTTATCTATTTGTTTTATGGAGGGAGGGGCTCCTCAAAACTTAGCCCACTCTTGCCCATGATTGCACTCACCATCCGGAGTGGCCAATCAGACCGCAGTCCCCGCAGACGTCCACCTGGAACTGGTCGCTGGATATCATGAGGCGCTCAAGGAGCAGCATGCTGGCTCCGTAGCCAATTAGACAATCTCTCTCCATCTCTCCAAGACGCAGGCCTCCGTCCCTGTCCACGGAGAAGACAAACAGACAAATTAACAGTGACATGGTAGGTACAGATTAACAGCTACACGCAAGATTTTAAAAACATACACGTATACTGTAAAATGAGGAATGTTCGCATGCATTTTAATTTTGCGAATTTCACGAGCGCCACGATTTGCGAAATTATAATGCATGCGAAATTTCTTATCTACACTATATGCATTGAACGCAAGTGGCAATCCCCAAAAATTTCAAGCCATGAAAAAAGCCGTCAGGTCCAATACCCGGCAATTTTGTGCCACAAATATATCATGTTTATGTGAGGCCTTTCACCATGCCAAACTTACGCGAGTCTCATCTTCATTTACTTCTCAGAATGGTCTAGAATAATGTAGGAGCAGATACTAGTATGATTACAGGTATCCCTTGAGTCATTCCAACTAGAGTTGAACAATTTCATTTGTAGCTCCAGCCCTTTGCCAAGATTTTCAGAACATACTTATGACACCTGTCATCATCGTAAACCTTGGCAGGTCTCATCTTCATTTCAAAGTTCTTAGAATGGTCTGGAATAATGAAGGAGCAGATACTATTATGATTACAGGTATCACTTGAGTCATTCCAACTGGAGTTGAACAATTAGAGTCTTCAGACAAAGCACAGGCTTTTTTTTTTCAGTATTCCCTTTACCCCTCTGTTTGGTCTATGTCAGGATGCTTTATCATTGCTACTGATATTGCTTTTTCCAGGTGGCAGGGAGTTTGGGCAAGTCCAACCTCTTGGTTTTTATCATTACACTACAACAACCACAAAGATTTATTCAAACACAGACAAGCACACACACACAAATATACACATATATGCAAGGGAACAGAGAGTTTTGGGAGGAAAGGGGAAACTTGAACTACAGTACTCTCCGCATAATCGGGTACTCCCGTTTAATTAGGTAGAAATTATATAAGAAGAAAATTATTTACCCATTTATGCGGAGAGGCAACCCAATCATCAGGTAATTTTAATGTGCATTGGAACTGACCCAATTAAACGGAGTACCCGATTAACCGATACCCGATTAAGCGGGGAGTACTGTACTAACCTGGACCGACCCTCAGTTGGTTGCCGTGTCAACACAGCCCGTGGTCCCTTGGCCCTGGCATGCATCTTGTCCAGTACCATGTGCTTCAGCTTCTGGTAGTACACCGGTCCAAAGTAGATGTAGGCTGTAAGTGGCTCTCTGCAAGTTTGGACACAGCAAGGAATGTGGTGGAAAAAATAACCAATCAACTATAATATCAAAATAAGTGAAAATTACAATGATAACTAGAAAAACACTCAGAAAGCACAGACATCCACCAGGCCAGCAACTCATGTCCACCCTGACAGGCATGCAACTTCCCAAAATAGAAGCCTTTTTTTTGGCATCATTACACGGCGCCTTACAATTATCCGAGCAGAGCACGTGCTTTAGCTCGCATATGTAAACCCTCCAGTACACGCAGCTTGAACCTCAAGTTCCTTGATGTTATAATAAGTATGCCAAAAGATTTTTTTAAAATCCTTATAAAAATCCATAAAAATTCTTGAATCACTACCAAACTTGAATATAGTGTTCCTTATGCTAATATCTACCTTTTATGTAAGTTTCATCTTAATCCATACACATCTTTTTGAATTATACTGCAAACAGACAAACCAACATCGATGATCACTTGTAATAAACTCCTCCTTCCTTGGCGGAGGTAATAATGATGATCATCATCGTCACTATCTTCATCATCATCATAATAATAATAGTGAATCTAGTCTCCTTTATTCAGGGTAGCCTCTTCAGTGTGGATACTGCTCCAGCTGAGAGCCCTGCCATTACAGTATTACTACCCTAGCATCACTGGATACCCATTAATTAACCCGTTCCTTCCGCAATTCTCTGAGTGCCTTTAATGCCCCCAAACGAGATTCTTTTCGCCCGTCGACAGAGAGGCACACAGGTTGGTAATCCAGCTGTGTGAAGGCAGTCAAGCGGTTCATTGTGTCCCCCTTCCTACGGTCAACTACATGTGCCCGTGAACAATGGAAATATCGATCGTGTGCCAGGTATGAATAGAGCGTGCGCTGATGAGCTCTCAGAATCTTTTGTTCTACACAAAGCCAGGTACAAGTGTACCTGAATGAGGTGACTGGGGTCAGCGAACCCGCATTTCAAACTGATCTCAGCCTTGATCATTATGTACATGTTCGTACAAGTTTACAGCAGAACAAGCAAAAAACTAAATCAGGAAAAGGTATATAATACTGTAAAACCCCTTTATTCTAAACAGCAGGAGAACAAATCCTAATAGAATAAACTCTGATCTTTTTATCAAACCCACTTTTCTGAGCATTTTAACACAAAGAAACATGAATTTAGGCCACTGAAGCAGGCACCCTTGTCTTCATTTTGGGAACCTGGTAAACCAGGTTCCCGTATATCAGTTGCTCCCACGGGAACCTGGTAAACCAGGTTCCCGTAAGGAACGGGTTAACCTTGGACAAGAAGAATATGCTGGGTAAAAACATCTTGTCCCGAGACATGGGGACTGGACTGGATTGGGAATCAGTAGTCTTACGTATTCACAATGGGAGAGATTCAAAGAAATGGATAGATGGATAGACAGAGAGATAGATAGATTGATCTCTAGATAGATAGATAGATAGATTAATAGATAGATTGATTGATAGATAGATTGATGGATAGATAGATAGATGGATGGATAGATGGATATATAGATAGATAGATAGATAGATAGATACAAAAGTAGATAAGGCTAGAAAGATAGGATTACATAGAATGATAGATGATTAATATATGGATAGATGGATGGACATACACTGTAGAATATATTTACTAGACTATTTAAAGGTCCAGTTTACCTTTGGGAGCAGTGATTTCAAAAATATTCAAGATATCACATTTGATGCATATTTGTAGGTCTGTTGTATCACAAAACATCCTACCATATAAAATTTTTGCAATAAAGACTAAAATATGAGGAGATATCAGGATTTTTCTCAATAAACCATAACTGTATACGGTTTAGTCTGGAAGCATTCTTATTATAACTATTGTTCACATTTTGCGTACTTAACAATACTTAACATCGATTATACGGATTCAAATTTTTACAATGGTTGCTTCTATCCCTAACTCACATTTTAAAGCACTAATGTTTGGTTTTTGTTTCATCTGCAAATGGTAAATTATGCCTTTAAACACATGAAAAGATAATGAAATAATCTTAAACAGATTGAAAGAAAGATTGATGGATGGGTAGATGATAAGAATTGATAGATACAGTGATAGATAGTGGGAAGTGTATAAAATGGAGAGCATGAGAGAGAAAGATATAGAGATAGAAAATAAAATCAATCAAATTTCAATTTGTATATTAAGTTAACTGGAATGTTTAAGCAATGGACGCAATTGAGAAACATGTATGCAGACAGGAATGAGGAGAGACAAGGAGAGAGAGAGAGTGAGAGAGAGAGAGAGAGAGAGACAGACAGACAGACAGACAGACAGATGGACAGGCAGACAGACGGACAGACAGATAGAAAGAATGATATCATAATAGTAAAATAAAGATGTAGCCAGAAGAGTGAATGGGGCAGAAGACACAAAACTCATATTCCTTTGTACATGAATTATCGTCAAAACTATCCAAAGTGGCAATGCTGGTACATTGTACATGTACAGTTGGTAGTAACAGTAAGAGTTACAAGTGTAGGGGTAGTTTATACAGGACATGTACAGGACATATACAGGACTTGAATGACAAAATCACCAAAAAGATGCTTGGCAAGGATTTAACTGTAGGGCAAATTCTGAAAGAGCAGGCTCTAAGCTGTATTAAAATGACACACAAATTCAATAAAATTGGACCGTTTCTATTCATCCATCTATAAAAGGAAAGTACCTCCTCTGAGGCTTTGGAATCAGGGTCTATTCAAGTGCTCAGTTTTACCCAGTAGTGCTCTGTCCAATGAATGGGACCAAAAAGCGGGATGTAAAAGGGATTTACAGCAACTACTATGAAGGGATTATTAGATTAGACTGAAATCTTGCACTCTGAGTACATTTCATGCATGATTAACACCAACCCGAGATGCATCAGAATAATTTCTTTCAAGGGGTACAGTGTACTCTGACTAGGAATTGAAAGTGAAGAGGCTGTGGAGTGTTTCTCTTCCTCAACAGAGCCTATACAAATCTGAGCAAGTCTGCATCAGATCAAAGACGAAAAGGTGTTCAAGAAAAAAATTTTAAAAAGATCATTCTTCTTCATTTTTATGATCCCACAATTTGAATTATGTACAATATTGCTCTTTCAGAAAATGACTACAAATTGACAAGGTTGGTTAATTTTATCTTTGTGTATAACTCCTAATACATGGAGTCATGCAATTTTTATGCATGGTCATATAATTACATTAAAAAGACAAATAGATAGGAAATGTGAGGAAAACAAGAAAAAAAAAATAACACCAAAAAGAGAGCACATGCACAAACCTGCATATAATGGCCACTCAAGGAGAAAATAATATGATAATCTTTATACACAGGTGACTGTTACAGACAGGTTGACATCTAATTTTATTTCATCATAGTCATTATCTCTGTACTTTAACCCATCGAGACCGGGCTGATTTTGCTACAACAAGCATTTCTCATAGACCCCTGCCCGGGTATACTCGGGACTCATCCTCAACGGGTTAGAAAACAGACTCCAAACCCATGCCTTCTATTTTTATATTATGTGACCGCCAAGCTCAAAACCCACAAAACAAAAACTATTTTCTCTTTCTTTTTTTTTCAAACTGTCACAATTTGGAAGCTTAAAAGAAACAAGAAATTGAAATTTTAGAAATGTTTTTTTTTTTTCTGAACCATGTATTTACAGACAGGCACCAGCATTCAATGTGAAACAGAACATGTTTTCATTGATACTCATACTCGTGCTCAACATGTCTGAGCGCCCCTTATCTTTACATTTGATCACCTTTTCTTCTTTTTTTCATGAAACTGCACCTTCTTACCTCTCTGTACGCCAATCACTTTTTGAATAAGTATTCATGGTCCAATATGAAGTTATCATTATTATTTCAATGCTCAGAGTTTGTAACTCTTGTAAACTGTGTAGAAAAGTGGAAATGTATTTTGGCCTATGCTGAAGAGCTAGTATAGTATATTAGTTGAGGTTGGGATTCAGCTATTAAATTTTTGCAAGATACTTTATAGAAACCACCTCATGAAATGTCAAAAAGCCTACAATTCCAAGAGGAATTCAAAGTTATATTATAATCAGTTTTGAAATGACTGAGATATCCAAAAACAAAGTAAAACAAAGACATCCAAATAAAACATAGGCCCCAACTTTTACCAAAATCACTTTGTTTTGGTATCTCAGCCATTTCAAACTCATGTTTTTTATTGAATATACTTTAATTCCTCTTAGAGTCATATGCTCTTTCATATTTCACAAGAGGTTTCTGATGATCAAAAACAAACAAACAAACAAACAAAACTTATCATCGCAGAACGTTGCAAACCTGAAACCTCATCTCAATTGAAACTGTACGTTTGGAGCTGAGCGGTCAAAAATGACCGCAAAAGATTCAAAGATGGCACTATGTATCTTATGAAATAGATGAGTGCATAAAGTGTGTTTGCTTGTGGTTTCCTTTACTCCTGGTTGACAATTTTCTTGGAACAAAGGAAAAGAGTCAATACGTGCTGTAAAGACAAAAGGGCTAGTAGTTGCCTATAGAAACAAAAGGACCATTTGGTCAGCTGTAGAAACTCAGGCAGAGAGAATGGCAACTGATAAGTACATTACCCAAAGATGGAGTTTATGTGGTGGTTAGAGGCAACTGACTGCAGTGAAATCATATGGAACTTTCACAGGGATGACATAGCCACCAGATTTTGCTTGTTGTGTACAATTCAGCAGTAAGTTAGTGGAGCTTAATATGAGCTTGATGCTAGTCCCCTCAAATCTATGATATAGTCAAAACTGTATATAGCGGCCATCCCAATGGAGAGAAAAATAAGTGGCCGTTGTAGACAGGTGGCCACTGCTATAATAGACAGGGTCATTGACTTGGCTTTTCACTTGGGGGGAATTGTGTTTAGTACCCGCAAACGGCAGGTGGCCACTATAGACGGAGGTCGCTATAGGCAGGGTTAGTAGGTACATAATAATGTAGTAGGTTACAACTGTACAACAGTTTTGTACTGGAAGTCTCCCTTTTTTCATAATTCATGTTCACATTTATCCAAGTTTTATTAAATTCTAATGGTGCACTTTAACCCAATGAGGACAAGGAGTCCAGAGCATACTCAGGCAAGTGTACTGTTTAAGTGGTTATTTTCACGAGGGTTTAATTTTCGTGAATTTCGCGAATCACAGTTGGATCGTGAATTTAACAACACGTAAAAATGTCGCCATACACTAGAGTAACAATACATGCAAGATAGCATTGGTGTCAATTCGCGAAATCAACATCTCGCGAAAATGTCTGTCACCTTTTAATTCGCAAAAATATCTGCACGCGAAAATAACAGCTTATACAGTATATTGCAAATGAGTGTTGTAGCAAAATGAGCCTCAATGGGTTAACATAAAATTTTACTTTTTCTTATCAGTGTAACTTTAAACAGGTCAGGAATTCCCCTAATGGTAGCTTGACCATAACATGGAATCAGAATTTCATCATACCCTGTGATGCCCGAAGTCAAGAGGTCTTTGCCCAAGTAGTTAAAGCCGTGTCGTCGCAGATCCTCACAGATGTCAACCACTTTGTCCCCACCAAATGCTGGAAATGAGAGCAACACGAAAATTTAAGGCACAATCTCACACTCGTATTCAGAAGCAGCAACAGCTTCCACTTTACAACTTATCCCTTGTGCATACAATGTTAAAGGGGATGGCTAGTAACTGATCAGTGGGAATCAGTGGAAATGTTGGGGGATGATTGTTCCAATCCTTATGGGATTCATTCAAGAGCACATTATATATCTATTGTTATGTGAAAATCACTTGCTTCCGAATGGTCTCATATTCAAGTAATGTGCAAATCAATGTTTTCAGGTTAGCATGCTTGTACAGACAGTGTCAGGGCGATCGTTAACGGGCCTGCTAACCTGGAACCATTAAACTGCACATTACTTGAATATGAGACTGTTGTGAATCAAACATTGTCACACAACAATAGATGTGATATAATGTGACCCGAGACAACGGTTTCAGGCAAAAGTCGCAAGAGCAAATCCCCTCCTAGGCGGGGTACAAAGATTTTGACCATTATTTTTGTCGATTTAGGTTTTTTGCAGAAATCAAATCTTTGATATATTTTCTACATCTACACTAAATCTCATTGCATAAGACTAAGTTTTTCCTATTGAAAATGGAATTTTAAGTACCCTATGTTGGATCGCACTCGTCAGTTTCGAGCTTCGTTCGAACGCCGCGCCAATATCCCCAGCGTTGCTACGGCGCAGGGTCTCGCACGCGATTGGCTGGTGCATCGCACACATTTACATAATTCGGCTTTCGGAGACACCAGTTGCAGCGTTTGGGGAATGCTTTGTCCACGCATGCACGATTACATGCTCCATTGTTCTTGGTATAGTGGTTTATATACGCTCGCTCTGTAGTGCGTGCTCTTCGTTTGGCTTTCTATCCAAACTATTCTACCGCCATGTTCGACAACGGAAGTGAAACAAAAATCATGTTGCATAACATAATCATGTGAAAAGAAAACCAAATATTGTCAAATTTGTCTACTTGACCATGTAGTAAAAATTATGACAGCAGACTGACTCAATAGAAGGTAGATGAGAGGAAAGGAGCGGTCACATGTGACCAATTATATTCAAATACTACACATCAAGTTCGCACAAAACTAACGAGTCGTGTTTGTTTGTTTGTTTGTTTTAATTTATTTAGCACCACCGAACAAAGCAACATATACATGTCTCAAAGCAAAACAAACAGGAAGCGTGACCCTTGCCAGCACTAGCAATTTTCCGCCTTCAAAAGGGTCGCCAATGATAAAGACAAATCAACCACAATGAAGACGCGATTAGTAAATGTTACATGCACACGGCCATGGCGTGTGGATGCCATTGCGTAATGCGTGCACCATACACATGTGCATGTACACCATACGTGTAATTATCGTATTCACCATCTTGAAAGAAGTACTGGAAAACAAACCCGAGCGAAATGCATTGTTTTTCGGCTCCATACGCTGAGCTCCGAGGAAGGTGCCCGGGAAATTTGACTCTCTCAGTGAGCCAATCAGAAGGCGATGTGGTTGCTAGAGGCGGAGCTTAACATCAATTGGCACCATCGTACGGATGGGTGATTCTCCCCTCGCATCGCCGCTCGGACATTGTCTTTGAGAAAGAGGTGAATCTTCAAAGCCTGTTTTCTCCCAATTTTGTCACGCTAACAACTTAAAAAGTGTATTTTATTTCTCTTGCTATGCCCACTTATGGTGTCGAAGAATACAAGTGTTTTATATCAATGCAAAGCTTAGGAAATGGGCAATGAGATTCAGTGAAACAATTAATTTTTAAAATTCCCGACTTTTGCCTGAAACCGTTGTCGCCGGTCACTAAAATGTACTCTTGAATGAATCCCACAAGAATTGGAACAGTCATCCCCCAGCATTCCCACTGATTCCCACTAATCAGTTACTGGCCATCCCCTTTAAAAGTGTCAATATTGGTATTAAAGGATACTATGGGCAAGTCACTATGAGTGCAAAATTCATTTCTTTTGGGGGGCAATAGTGAAGAGAGGTAGACAACTGTACAGGATTTCGTTTCTGGCCAATGCAGTACCTACATGTCCTTTATTTTGAAGGGATAGTACAGTTTTGATTGAGATGGGGCTTCAGGTTTACAATTTTTTTTTTGATGAAGGTTTTTTTTTAGAAAATGAGAAACCTCTTATGAAATATGACAGAGTATTATCATTTTAAGAGGAATTCGAAGTTTATTTGACGAAAACTGGTTGTGAAATGGCTGAGATATCTAAAACAAAATGTTGCAAAAAAAAAAAGCTGCTAAAAACTGCTTTAGTATATCCAAAAGTGATGAGCCAATGGAGTAAAATGGAATCACATGGGGCATGAGCTTTTAATCCTAGCAGAATCTTTGTTAGAGGCAAAATGACAAACAGGCAGGGAAAGTAATCACATACAGTGTATACAAACAACAAGAACAGACAAGGGAGGGCTAAGGACACAGAATAAAGAAAACAAAAAGGAAGGGTGGAGGTCATGGGCAAGGAGCCCAACAAGTAAGGGGAAGGGGATTAGAGCAAGAGGGTGGACAGACAAAAGGCAGAGGAGGGTCAGAGAAGATCCTGAGGACCATGGGGCCAACCTTGGCAGGCGAAAGGATGAATAGGGAGGCAACATCAAACAAGATAAGGAACAACAGAGCGATAAAGAAAGGAAAAGAGTGAAATAGCAACAGCATAGGGTGGGGGTGCAAGCAGCAAGCCCTAACCTGGTGTACCAAGAAGAGGCAACAAAATGAAAGTGAGAGTCAACCAACAAATGCAAGTTACCAAACAAAACAAAGTATATAAAAGTGGTAGCTCTCTTAGCTCTCTTAGAATGCTCATAAACATCATGTGTTTGCACTGAAGGACTTAGAATAGGCTGTACGTATGTAGTGCATCACTCTCTTGTAATTTCTTGAGCAGTGGAAACTAAAAGTGGCGATACACTTCTGTTGGATCTCTTAGAATGGTCAAAAGCAGGGTGTGATTGTTTAATATTGCTACTTTTGATTTCCACCCCCAGAAATTAGAAGAGTGTGGCATTAAAGTATAAGCTGCGGATAACAAGTGTGGTTTTCATGAGGAGGAGTTGTATTTTTCCTTATAAACAGCCTGCAAGAGGTTTATCCCTTTCCGGGCTTATTTCTGTACTTCCTACTCATTTCATATAAGCCAGTTTCTGAAGTCTCCCTCACATGCTGACATACCTGTGCCATAATGGAATTTCCCGTCGAGCACACCCGCCTTGCCTGCAAGGAACTCGATAAGCTTGCCCACTGTCATGCGAGAGGGGAAACCGTGGGGGTTCATAATCTGAGGGACAAAATAAAAAGAAAGAGAAAGAAAAATAAGAATAAAATTGCAACATCAATCTAATGGGAGTAACAATGAGATGAAGAGTTTTATCGCAAAGTGAGCTAACTCCATTCTTGCTCTGATATTTATGATTAAAGCTGCTTAAAAAAGAAGAAGAAAAGAATAAGAAAATATCTTTAATCATAACTTTTAGAACATTACTTATTATTTCACAAGTGAGGTATCAATGGAAAGGTTTAATTTTACTTTTGGATCTGCTGATGGACTTTAATACTTTGAAATGTTTTTAAAAAAGATGCTTTCATAGCTCATTTTGCAATAAAACTCTTCAAACATCAAATCACATCTTTCAAGTTTAAATTCATCTGTTCTTTATGCTTAAAAAAAAAATCTATTCAGCAATGGGACAGCAAAAAAGCAAACACAGTTCTGCAGTCTGCCATGTACTGCATATGGTATATAATCAGCGAGTCTAATTTTTCGTGAATCGAAGGTTCCCGACAATTTCGCTACGTGTAGCTATTAAATTCGTGATTGGTGAGTACAACATTGAAAAGAAAAATGTATGCGCGCCCCTCGAAATTCATATTGCATGTTTTTAAATTCATGGATAGCAACCAACTGGTGAAATTTGTGAAAATAAAAACCTCATGATATATTTGGCAAATACAGTAATCAATTGCTATTTACTACTTTCAACAAACTGACTGCATGTATTAAGTTGAGTTCACTCCTTCTGACAGTCTATTTATTATGAAGAGTCAAAGATCAGTTGATTCTGATTGCCTAGCTGGTATGCTACATGTATTTCCAATTAATATTTGAAATTGTGTATCGCACATTCAATGCAAGTATTTTTGAATGTCACTTTATCAATGCATATTTCCTTTGATTCAATTTGGAATAGGTTGGAGATGAGCATTAAAGAACTTGGATGATTTGCTGTAAGTACTCTTACAGGTAATTGACAGGCTCGGCTTAAAGGACAAGTCCACCTTCATATACATAAGGATTGAGAGAATGCAGCAATATTAGTAGAACACATCAGTAAAAGTTTGAGGAAAATTGGACAATCCGTTCAAAAGTGATGAATATTTTAAGTATCTGCGCAGTCACTGCTGGAAGAGAAGACTACTACTGCTACTACTGGATGATTTGCTGTAAGTACTCTTACAGGTAATTGACAGGCTCGGCTTAAAGGACAAGTCCACCTTCATATACATAAGGATTGAGAGAATGCAGCAATATTAGTAGAACACATCAGTAAAAGTTTGAGGAAAATTGGACAATCCGTTCAAAAGTGACGAATATTTTAAGTATCTGCACAGTCACTGCTGGAAGAGAAGACTACTACAGTGTATGATGTCACATGCGTACAACTATATAAGGAAAATAAAAAGAGAATTTCACAAAACTTTACTTTTTGAATAAAGTGCACAGTTCTTCGACTTGCTACTGACATATGTTAAGGGTAATATTATTCCCCCTGCCTTCTGAAAGAGAGAAGTCGAGTGTTCTTTTGTTATGGGAGAAAAATGGAAATATGTTGAATTTTCTTTATTCTTTCTTTATATCGTTGTACTCATGTGACATCACAAGCTATAGTAGTCTTTTCATCCAGCCGTGACTGAGCAGAAACTTCAAAAATTCATAACTTTTTAACGGATTGTCTGATTTTGCTCAAACTCTCACTGATGTGTTCTACTAATATTGCTGCATTTACTCAACCCACATGTCTATGAAGGTGAATTTGTCCTTTAAAGCAGTAGAAAATAACACATTGTTTAATAGTCCATGAAACCATACAGAGTGTAGATCAATATACACCTTACAGAAAATTGAACTAGTTTCCTTCTGCATGTATTATGGAAGAAACGAGGCTTCATCAATGGGTTGTGTGCCTTATGTGCATTAACAAAGACAGAAAGCGGATTCATGAGCAGTTTAAGACCAGCACAAACTCACAATGTCCGGGCAGACTCCCCTCTCATCAAAGGGCATATCCTCCTGTTGGACTATCAACCCACAGACCCTGGAAAAACAAGGGAGAAAGGTGCTCAGTGAAAAAGAGTTAAGCTCCCTAATAACATCATGTGCAATTTATCACATACTGTATAAGCTAGTATTTTTTGCGGACAGATATTTTCGTGAATGAGGAGGTCACACACATTTTCATGAAATGTTGTTATAATTGTGATTTTGACGAGGCTATAAGTGCACAAATGTCTGTCAGTTTCAGATATTTGTGTGTGTGTTTTTTTTTTTTTTCTGGAATTTGTGATACAACAGTGATTTGCAAAATACACAATAACCAAACCCTCGCAAAAATAAATAGCTTATACATTGTACAGTAGTAGAGTGGACATGTACATTCCTACTGTATACAGGGCATATCTTGCACTGACTTTTGCAAATCAACCTGGATTTGCATATTAGTGACAGCCTTTCTCTCTCCTTGCAACAGCAGTTGTCTCAGCTCACATTGCTGAGATGGTCAGAATCATATTTTGATTCTCTACATATATTCTGCAGTTAGAATGAGTGCTAAGCTCTGACTTTCAATCAAGGTTGATTAAAATATAAATCAAATATTATAATCAAATCAAATCAAATCAGCCTTAATACCACTGGCAATGCTCTATGTACAAGGATGGCCAAACACAATGGCAAGCGTTTGAATTTCTATTTCTGGTGTGTGAGATTAATTCTCACAGATTATAGGATGATGCTTTTTTAGGGGCAGGGAAATGCATTTATTTGTGTGTGGGGGTGGGGGGGGGGGTTGCATCACGGGTAATGCTTGAGATCAAGTAGAGGAACAAATGCTCCTTGCCCTTTAAAGGGATGGTATTGTATTGGTTGAGGTGAGGATTCAGCTTTAAACTTTTTGTGAAACACTTAGAAACCCTTTCATATTAGGGCATGCAATTCTATAAATAGAATTTACAGTTTATGTATTTGATGAAAATTGTTCCAGAAATGGCTGAGATATACAAAAACAAAGTAGTACAAAGCGATCCTAAAAACAGTTGGATCCCACCATATATTAGGATTAGGCCTACTTTGTTTTGGATCTTTCATTCATTTCAAAACCCACTTTTATAGACTTTGAATTCCTCTTAAAATCATATAGTTTTTCATATTTTATTAGAGATTTCTCATAGATATCTCTAACATCCATCATAAAAAAAACATTTGAAACCTGAAGCCCCACCTCACCAAAACTGTACCATCCCTCTACATGGGAAGAATCTTGGGACAAAACCCTCCCAAAATCACAAGTTTTCTTAAATGTTTTATTTGTTTGTTTGCATGTTTGTTAGAAGAAACAACAGGTTTCTGGTCGCCCCAAGAGAGAAACAGGGTGGGACGGATCCGGCTCACCCCTTCTGTCCGTGCCGACTGCTGAACTTGTCGCCGATCTCCGGCCGGCGGGTCTGCCTGAGGAGGACCTTGAAAAGGAAGGCCTCCTCAGGGTTGGATGTCACCAAGACCTTCTCAATGTAGGAGTCTGCTGCTCCCTTGTACCTAGAATGAAGCAGAGGGGAAGGGAAGGCAGGGATGTCAACCTTTGTATTAGCTTTGTGACAATATGAGGCCTAAGATTATTTTGGTGAAGTGCAGAAAAAAGTGGAAATTTTCACACATTTAATGCAATAGCATGGTGTGGTATCTCACCCAGCAAAGCACAGATCACAATCACCAGTGAATTTGTTTCTCAGTGTTTGTGTATGTGTGTGTGTGTGTGTGTGTGTGTGTGTGTGAAAGCATGTGACAGTTACTAATTTCAGAATTACTGCATGATTCATCCTGCTCCAACATCAAACGAAGTTTCACAGTTTCTTTTGGGTGAATTACTGAGTAATCCTCCCTTTTTTGGCAATACAATGTATCAATCAGTGTGAACATGAACCAGATTGTCCCCTTTGAAGGCAGTGACCTTTACCCCCTTTCACTCACGTGATTGGGACTTCTCTGTAGTCCTGGGCCTGGCTCTCATTGGTGGGGCTGGTCTGGAGGGGGTTCATGTTGACCACTGGCATCGACTTGTTCAGCAGGACCTGCTTGTTGGTCACTCTCTCTCCTGAAAAACAATATCATCCATTAGAAAGAAACAAGGACAAAAATAGTGTAACAATTTGTACATTTATTTGGTCTTGGGTTGTTTTCCAACTTGTGGTCTTATCAAAGAACTTTTACAGTGGAGTAGAAATTTAAAAATTTCCTTGCATTAATAAACTAGAAAAGCACTCTGAGAGCGCAGACCTCCGCCAAGCATGAAGCTTATTTCCACCACTACACTGATCTTGTTTCTTCCATAGAGATATCATACGTACACACAACATCGGGTGCTAAAAGTCGCCAGATTTCCAAATATAGAAGCCTTTGTTACGTCATAAGCCTTCAGCTGCACGGCATGCCTCACCCCAGCAGAAACTAGAGCACGCACTTTAGTGCGCGCAGGCAAACCTCAAATACGCGCAGCCTGAACTCCCAAGTTCATTGACCCTACCTGCCAAAACATCAAAAATCCTTCATAAATTCCCCAAAAATTCTCGGATCATTACCAAAAGTTAATCGTTTGTTTACTTGTGTCATTCTCAACCTTTCCTGCAAGTTTCATCCCAATTCGTTCACTACTTTTTGAGTTATTTTGCGCACAGACAAACGAATGAACGAACAAACAAACAAACCAACTGTAATGAAAACATAACCTCCTCCCTTGGCGAAGGTATCAAAGAACTATTTAATATGATTTCTCTGATTTCATCCAAAGCAATACCCAGGAAAGGGCCCCATAATGATCCCTATGCATAGAAATACAACACAATGGGATAGATGGCCAGGCTCCGATACATTCGGGAAACCCAGGGCTGAATTGTGTATACAGCTTTATCTCTGATTTCTAAGCAAGTACCCCAAAAATCTTGAATGGAGTCGCATAAAACTGCAGAGTGTATGCTTCAATGCACAAATCTCCTAATGGGCAATTACAAATTTTGTACACTGTACATGGCCAGTCTTGGATACATTCGCAAAACCCAGGACTGAATTGTGTAAAGCTTTATCTCTGATCTCTATGCAAGTACCCCAAAAATCTCAACTGGAGTCGAACGTAACTGTTGAGTGTATGCTTCAATGCACAAATTCTCTGATGAACAATTACACAGTGTATATTTGTGACTGTGCATCACAAAATGAACAAAAAGTCGCACCCCTTGATTTTATGTGAGGACTCAAAAAAAGTGAAATGGGTCAACTGAATCAATCTTGAGTTTTTTACATTTTCTGAAAGAGCTATCCTTCTTCTATGTCATTCTTTAGTTTGGCATCATAACATGAATGGGAAAGTGTTTTCAGCAGTTATTCTACAACCCTTTTTGGAGGGAGAGTAGAATGATCAGGTATGTCTTTGAAACCCCTTTCCATTTCTTAAAATCATTTGCACACTGTTCACTTTCAAGTCTAATAACTATTGAAAGGATAATGCCACTGCTTTGAAAGTTGACGTTAATCATGGAGAGAATATGTTAATAGAGCATGCTCAATTTCAGTTTAATCTGATAATCCCTTCATTGTTGCTGCTCTGGTGGTTTACATCCTGTGTTTTGTCCCTTTCATCACACAGCTAGGGCAGCTTGGTAAAGATTTAGTGCTTGAATATACGACACTGTATTCCAGAGCCTCTTTTCTCAGTTCACATTTTCCCAGAGTGTGTGCTTTCTTTCCAGTATTTAGGTAGGTTAGGAGAGTCCATTTGCATTGAGTTATACATCATTTTAAAGCTTATAGCCTGCTCTTTCAGAATCTGTCCTTAACTAAAAATCCATGTTTGGCAAATTGTGTTGCTTTTGTCATGCAGGGTCACATTTTAGCAGGCCTCGACCCTGTTTCAAAAAGCTGTTCGTAAAGTAAAATACGAAAGACTTAGAACTGGTGATCAGTTCTGATATGCTATACTTATCAGAATTTCCCTAACTCAGCACAAGAACTGATCACCAGTGGTCCGTAAGTTGTACGTAACATTACAAACAGCTTTATGAAACACCCTCCAGAGCTACAATATTTGTGATTTTCAAATCTGCCCCGATGGGCTGCCCATAAACATTACAGTTTGACCTCGATTATCTGGCCTCCATTTATCCGGAAATCTCTATTATCTGGACGCGTTCACGCAGTGAAGGACTTTTTTTTTCCATTCAAAAATTGAGATAAGACAGCGAATTTAAACTCAATCAAAATTTCTACAAAACTCAAACGATTTACCTACAATATTCCCGACAGAACTAACAAAAATTCACACCACATTATCATCGTAAAAGTAATCAGTCATGATCTATCGGGACTACAATTTTGCGCAGGCTAGCATAGATTACACCACCATTGCGGGTACGCTTCCTGCCCAGCTGCCAGTGCACTGGGACGGCAGCTATTACATTAACATTGTGTCTCCCATATCTGGCCAATTCACTTATCCGGACGAGCGCCAGTCCCGACATGGCCGGATAATCGAGGTCAAACTGTATGTCAATCAAGTCACCCTTCTCTCCCTAAGTTGCTGGGTCTTTTAACAGACAAACTGCTTTACTAACCTGGTGCACAGACTCCATCAGCGTCCAGGATCTGGTGTCTCCAGATTGGCTTCCTGGTCAGTGCGTCCAGCTTGGGTCCCATCAGACGGTCAAATGACTGATTAGCGTAGCGCTTCAGGGTGCACTTGGTGTTGCGGTACACGAGACAACGTCCAAAGCCTGTCAGTCATCAAAATGTGGAAACTAATCAAGATAATACCAAAAATCAGCTACATTTTATCACTCACTTTATGTGAATTGGTGAGGAGACAGGCCATGTATAATGCTGTGAAAATTAACGTATGCCCAAGTTCAGAGGGATTCTGAGATATACTGCACAAGCGAATGCATAGCATCATCATTCAAATAGAGGTGTTAACTCTTTATGTGCCATGGTGGAAACCTCCTCTGTGCCACATTATTCTGAGACACCAATGTAGTCATGCTTTGGGAAAGCATTCTCTTTTTGAAATATTCCTAACGTCTATAGATTTCTGGTAATATGGGTGTAAAGTGAGCAAATGTGTAGAGAAAATGTCATTCTTTGCTATGAGGTAAATTGTACTGCAAATCTATGATTGTTTCTCTTTCAAATGACCAGCAGCTACATTACTGAAAAGGCATGACTTTTGCACACGAAACAGTAACAAAAACTAAGAATACACAAGCAAATCCAGTAGGGACCACTGCTTGATGGTTAATCACCACATAAAATGCAAGTCATATGTTTATAGAGGAACAGAAAAGTGAGAACCACTTTCATTGTACTGCGGCATTTGGCGAATTATCAATCGGTTTGGAAAAGTTTGCGCATTTGAGCAGAATATGCGAAGTTGGCACGCCGTTGACTGAGTCAGACGTGTTAACGTGGCACATAAAGAGCTAATAGGAAGTAACAAACACACTACAGCTGTACCTCGGTCCACTGACGCCTTGTTGAGGATGAGGGCGTCCTCTATGTCATAGCCGCTGTAACTCATCACCGCCACCACAGCATTCTGGCCCGCCGGGATCTTATCAAAGTTGATCAGGTCGATGGTCTGAAAAATGATTTGGTTCCAAAAGGGGGGAAGGACAAAAGAGCATAATGTACAAATGAAATACTTAAAGGACAAGTTCACCTTCATAAACATAAGGATTGAGAGAATGCAGCAATATTAGTAGAACACATCAGTGAAAGTTTGAGGAAAATTGGACAATCGATGCAAAAGTTATGAATTTTTCAAATTTTTGTGTTGGAACCGCTGTATGAGGAGACTACTACACGTATAGCTTATGAGTCATATGCGTACAACAGTATAAAGAAAATGTAAAGAAAATTTAACATATTTTCACTTTTTTCGCATAACAAAAGAACACTTGACTTGCCTCTTTCTAAGGGCAGGGGGAATAATATTACCCATAACATATGTCGGTAACGAGTCAAGGGAATGTGTACTTTTTTCAAAACATGAAATTTTGTGAAAATCTCTTTATATTTTCCTTATATTGTTGTACGCATGTGACATCTAAGTTATTCATACACTGCAGTAGTCTTCTCATCCAGCGGTTACTGCACAAAAACTTCAAAAATTCATAACTTTTGAACGGATTGTCCGATTTTCCTCAAACTTTCAATGATGTGTTCTACTAATATTGCTGCATTCTCTCAATCCTTATGTTTATGAAGGTGGACTTGTCCTTTAATTAATCTTAATTAATACTAATTTTTTGTGTTGGTTTGCTTAGGGTTTTCTTTTCTTTTGTTTTGATTTTTGTTTTGCTGTCACAGCACAACAAAATATTGCAAACATGGAAGATTGGTCATATATGAAAAATCTGTAAAACACACACAAACACACACACAAAAACAAACAAACAAACAAACAAAGAATATGTGAAGAAAATAATCATTTGAAGGCAACAAACCTTTGACTTGACGAGTGGAGCCATTGGATAGACCAAGAGATACATCAAGGTGTCGATGCGATTTCTTTGGTTGTATGCTATGGTGCCTGCAAAGAGAAAATTCATAAGGGACATAAATGTACATATTCAATTCAATTCAATTCAATTTATTTTCATATTTCTCAATGAAGGAATGTACATCAAATACAATAAAATATTCATATATCAAATATAATAAAATATCCATAGATATAAGAAGATAGAAATATGTATGCAAACATGCATACTATACGGTTTGAACATACATAAACACATCCATACATACAAGTATATATGTACATGTGTACATTGGATGTCAATACATGTATCAAAATACCTGCTTTTCTATGGCCTACATACAATCACATATTCATACTCACATTGTAATGCACATACACATGATATTATATACCACATGCTACATATATGAAGGAATAAAATTCAAACATTTCATTTCACACAAAAAAAGAGAAAAATATTCAGCTCATTTCTACACTAATATCCACACATGCACACATGTGACAGGGTGTACAGACTGCATCCTTCACTTACAGTGGATTTTGTAGACGTATAATTTAAAACATTCCAACACATTTTAAATCCATGGCTTGACATGTATTTTACCAGTTTTCTTCCCCCAAAATGTGGGTTGCTGCCTGTGAAGGTAGAGTTTACCTTTGGACAGGCCATCATACTATTCAAAGCTTAAGAAATGAATCTTATTTGACCTAGCACGAAGGACAATGCAACACAGAAATCTATCAAGCCACATAACAGGCCCACTCACATTGCCACCGATAGTCGCAATTACAGTATAAGGTCGCAATTTGAATCATGATTCAACTCACACTTTTCGATGTGTGTGAATGAGCCTTTGTTTTTTACTCCACTCACCCATAGCCTGTTTGCCCATGGCACACTGGTATGTATTCCTAGGGGACTGGTTGTGGTGTGGGTATGGGATGAGGCCTGCACACACACCCAGAATGGTGAACGGCTCTATCTCCAGGTGAGTTGTTTCACTGCAACAGTGAAGGAAGACAGCCAAATAAAGGAGAGATCAGTTTACCACTCTCACATGTCATTCATAACAGACAGAAATTCCCACACAGGATTACTATAAAAGTGGACATTTTCATGATGCTGAATTTTCTGCTACGCAAGCAGAAACTAAATGTGAATAAAAGCATGCGAATATTTATGCTTGCCACATGTTCCAGCAGTTGCAGTTCCAGCAGTTGCTGTTTTGACTCTTTGGAATTAAACACACACAAGGCTCATCTTAACATTTACGAAGCCAAGCATGAAAAATTACTCACACATGGGTAATTCCGTGAAGTTGGGGCACAAAGTGTGACATTTTAGCATAACTCAGTACTAATTATGCTATACATATATTGTTTATAGGCTTTACATTTGTATTGAGACCATACATTTTCCTGGAAGTTTTGTGCCATTCAGACTCAATTTTGATAAAGTTATTGAAACAATGTGTAACTGTGTCCTGTAGCATCGTGACGTGTCCATGTAGCATCGTGATAGTTAGAATCTGGTCCTAAAAGACAAATTAATGCAATTAGCTTGACCAAAATTTGATATAATATGCAAAATTACTAGATTAGTCAGATAGCTAAATATCTTAACTCTCCTTTCCACAGTTTTACTTTTACAAGAAAATTACACAATGTGTCACTATGCTACGCGGTGTCCACCAAATGTCACACAAAAAGGACACCGTGTAGCACAGTGACACATTGTGTAATTTTCTTTTTTTTTTAAATTATATTTTGGTCAAGCTAATTGCCATAATTTGTCTCTTAGGACCAAATTTTTAAATATCACGATGCTACATGGACACGTCACGATGCTACAGGACACTGTTACATATTGTTTAATATTAAAGTTCATCAAAATTGAGTCTGAATGGCACAAAATTTCTATGAAAATGTGTGGCCTCAATGCAAATGTAAAGCCTACAAACAATAAATGTATAGCACAATCAATATTGAGTTATGCTGAAATGTATCTTTTAAATATCACGATGCTACATGGACACTGCCCTAACTTCATGGAATTACCCACAAACATATTACCCACTTTTTACAGAAAGCAACAAAGTAAAGCCTGATCGAAACAGGGTGTTTTTAGGCACAGTCTGAAAAGCTGCTATTTCAAGGGATGACTTGTGCATGCAAACAAAATTAGCACTGAATTGCTTGGCAGCCAAGATCCAAAGTGACCTCCCAAAAATTACAAACCAACCATGACAAAATATCAAAACGAAACCCCAGAGGGCGCCACTCACCTGGTAATAAGACTCTCATAGAGGGCGACCTGACAGTCGTTTTCCTCGTTAACGTCGAGGTACTCCACCAGACCCTCCCGCAAGAAGTCCTCAAAGCTGCGGAATCCCTTGGACAGCTCCTTCATGTGTTTGTCGGTCACCCTCGGTTGACCTTTCTCGACGATGATGTACGGCCTGAGGAGGAAATGGAAGTTTGGTCATTGTGATGTGGGGAGGGGGCATGTTTCATGCCTTCTGTTGTCTTCCCTTGGCGTTGGTTTGTTGGCTTGTATAACTCAACGACAACAAAAAATAAAAAATAACTCAACAAAAAATTGTGAATGGATTTGGATGAAACACTTAGAGGAAAGGTTGAGGATGACAAGAGGAACAGATGATTGAATTTTGGTAGTGATTTGGGAAGTTTTATGGATTCTATTCGATTTAAAAAACACAGGTGCACAGAGGAAGGCAATTGATTGAAATCATAGCAAAAGATGATCATTCCTTTCGAGACAGTTGGCTCACCTACAAATCCGTCCACCATCCGAGGCGATATAGACACACCGCTGGGCGTGGTTCGGACAGATGGAGACAAACTCACTGATGTAGCCCGCCCTCCTCACCAGACGAAACGTCCTCATGAGTCGCTCGTGCTCCCTGATGACGCCCAAGATGTTTCCTAAAATGCCAAGAGAGACTTGCAGTAAGCATTTAAGACTAAATTTGGTATTGGTTCATGGTATTATACATCTATTTTAGGATTTCTTTCAAACTCAAATCCTGTCAAATTTGGTTTGAGAGGCCACTTGTCCATAAAAGCCACCAGGGGACTCATTTCATGAAGTCATCACATGACAGTTTATACACTGTAATTTACATTAATCTCAAAATGGCCAAAGCTGCTCATATGTACCTACAAAGACCTACAAAAGTAAAATTAATTCCCTGAAGTCTCTCAGAAGACTGTCTTATGAGTAAAAAGTATGTCATAACACTTTCATGAAATAAACCCCTGCTCTCTCTTGCCGCTACAACATTCCCTGGGAGAAATCATACGAGGAGCCCTTCTGACCCAAAGAACAAGACCACAGACTATCAATTGTGATGTTCCGCGTTCAGGTCCCACGGCCGCATTACATACCCAGAAAAAAACTGCGACTTTTGCAGACACGCCACACTTTTCAGTTGCGAGCATATAGCAATTAAAATCGAACTACTTTGAATACAGTTTGTACATAATTACTGTGTTCACACAGATGAAAAAAGCAACTCGGTTTCTGTGCCACCATTCAAATTGAAATGAAGATAATTGAGACCATTGATGGCTGTAAGAATGGGCCTAATGTCCCTTAATCTATTCAAACAGGAAGGCCATGGTCACACTGTAGAATATTTTGCAAGGTTTTTCTTTTTTCACAGTCAGGTGCTTTACACAAATTAAAGACACACAAAAATATTGACTCTGATCCGGACATATATGTGATGCACACACATACATTTTCCATTCAGTACACACTGTCCTTCATGATTGCGAATTTAACCACTCACAAAATCATCAGGAAGTCCCGATCAGCAAAAATTTAGATTTGCTATTCAAATATATGGCAAACATAGTAGATTATGTTATGTCTATCCATAGACAAATCAATTGTCCAAACATCAGTGTCCACCACTCAAGCCAATGTGGACAATCAACAAACACATCAAATCATAAAGGGTTAGTCATAATCCAGACCGGACTGACCGTTGAGGAAGACGACGTAGACGTCCGGCATGCTCAGCTCCTCGCCCGAGAGGAGGTTGACGGGCTCGACGCCGAGGTTGAATGCCAGCCGGACAATTGGGGCCTCCTCCATGTCGGTGGTGATGTGAGTCATGAGGGCCAAGTTCTTAATCAGACCGCACCCCTGTGGACATGGACAAGGTGACACTCAAAATAAATCACATTTTAGACTAGGATCATGGATTTCGAAAACTATAAAGCATATTTATCCACTTCGATATTGCAGCAAAAATATTTTCTTTTATTTATATTTTCCTGTCTTCTCTTTTTCCTCTTTTTAAGGAACTGGAAAAAAAAAAATGTCTCCAATAGAATACTTTATGATAACACTCAAATGTTTTGCATAACTGTATTGTAACAGACACACACACATATATACACTTGCAGGTCCTCACAGATAGACAGCCACATGTACACACATACAATTCCCCCCACGTGTACAACATACTGTATATACTGTAAAAGTGGTTTCTTTCGCGGTGGTTTTATTTTCGCGCTTTTTGCGCTTTGAGGTTGAACCGCGAATTTAACATCACGCGAAAATGTTTTGAACTCGTGGCTTGTTACAATGCTATCATTACCGACCACGAATTTAAACACACACGAAAAAGTCGGCACCGATGGAAACCGCGAAAGTTTCTGTACGCGAAAGAAACCACTTTTACAGTATTAGTATACAGACTGGTACTCCTTTCTCACCTCTCCTTCTGGGGTATCTGAAGGACACAGCATGCCCCACTGTGACGGCTGCAGGGAACGGGGACCACTCACTTTCCTGGTCTTCTCAAACTACAAGGGAAAACAGAGAGAGTGAGAGAGTTAGCAAGAGTATAAAAAACAAAACAAGACAAAACAAACACAAACTAGCAAATAAACACTCACTCCAAGTAGTGTAAGACAGAACAGAACAAAATAATTGCTCATCTGACTATGGGTGGAACTCCAAGAGAGGTTCTCATTCTGCACTGCCTATGCTCCCAAGAGCATGTCAGTCAGTAATACGATACTTCCACACCATACTCATGGGCACCTCTGCTATTAAACCTATAACATTGTTAAGGTTCAACAACATTTAAAATGCTTGTAAACCTATACATTGTACATGTAGCTAATGCAATGTGATGATTGATAAAGAGTAAGTGGCAAACAATGAACATCACACACTGTACAACAAACAATGGGTGATGGATGAAGCGCACTTACATTTAAACAAAAAAAAGAAGAAAAAAATATATATAATCATATCTGCCTGTGGACAACAGAGGGCGGCAGACATGCTATTTCCCTCACCTGACTAGAGATTCTGGTCATCATCCCAAGAGCCGAGATGTAGGAGAGACGGGAGAGGACCTGGGTCACACCAGCTCGCTCCATCTTGAAACGCTTCACTGACCAGTTGCCCTGGAAACGGATGGAAGATACACCTCAAAATATCAAGCCACAGCATCAGACATTCAAAACCAAAAACAAACAAGGAAAAGTAGAAATTACGCGGTGCGTAATATATGTCCCCGCCGGAAGTAGCATTTAGTAGCAAAATGTACAATATAGGTAAAAAGATGAAGGTCAAAGGTCAAAGAAGTCAAAGGTCAAAATTCTATGTAGAAGTTTTGAAGCCCTCACCTAGTGCCATCACATAAAGCAAACGGAATCGAAATCGGGTTAGAAATGGCGAAGGAGTAGCATTTTGTAGCCAATGTACAATATAGGTAAAAAAATCAAGGTCAAAGGTCAAAGAAGTCAAAGGTCAAAATTCTGTGTAGAAGTTTTGAAGCCCTCACCTAGTGCCATCACTTAAAGCAAACGGAATTGAAATCGGGTTACAAATGGCAAAGGAGTAGCATTTTGTAGCAAAATGTACAATATAGGTCAAAAATCAAGGTCAAAGGTCAAAGAAGTCAAAGGTCAAAATTCTGTGTAGAAGTCTTGAAGCCCTCACCTAGTGCCATCACATAAAGCAAACGGAATCGAAATCGGGTTAGAAATGGCGAAGGAGTAGCATTTTGTAGCCAATGTACAATATAGGTCAAAAATCAAGGTCAAAGGTCAAAGAAGTCAAAGGTCAAAATTCTGTGTAGAAGTTTTGAAGCCCTCACCTAGTGCCATCACTTAAAGCAAACGGAATTGAAATCGGGTTACAAATGGCGAAGGAGAAGCATTTTGTAGCAAAATGTACAATATAGGTCAAAAATCAAGGTCAAAGGTCAAAGAAGTCAAAGGTCAAAATTCTGTGTAGAAGTTTTGAAGCCCTCACCTAGTGCCATCATATAAAGCAAACGGAATCAAAATCGGGTTAGAAATGGCGAAGGAGTAGCATTTGAAGCAAAATGTACAATATAGGTCAAAGGTCAAGGTCAAAGGTCACAATTGAAATTCTGTATAGAAGTTTCAAAGCTCCCATGTAGTGCTATCATATAAAGCAAACAGAATCAAAATCGGGTTAGAAATGGCGAAGGAGTAGCATTTTGAACATTTTGATCACACACGGACGCACACACGGACGGACACACGGACACACGGACACACGGACGGACACACACACGTACGGAGCCCGTTTCATAGTCCCCTGCTCGAACTCGTTCGGCGGGGACAAAAAGCACCATCATAGTGAAAAAAAAATAACAAATAAACAAACAAAACAGAAGAGATGCAGACATTGAACCTCATGTTATGGGAGGGGAAGCCTGGAGATTAGAGCACATACATGCCTCATCTCCTTACACCAAAGTAATCGAGTCATTTGATTGTGGACTTCAAAGGAAAGACAAGCATGGTTAGTAGTTAAGAGGCCAAAAGTTGTTTTCATGTCAGATATTGAATTTGCTACTTATCAGGGTACATTAGAAATCCACAAATAGGGCAAGCCATGTCATGGTGATCAGCGAATATATAGTGCATCAAAGAGTAAACTTATCGTTACTGTTCAACTCCAGTAGAGATTCTTATGCTGTGTGTGTATTTTCATAGAGATTAGTGATAAAGCTGTACGCAAGTTACTATGATGGGGATTCTCAAATATATCCAAGCAGGACCAGCCATCCCACTGCATGGTATCCCCAGGCTACTGGGTCTCTTTAAACTCTTTTAGTCTCTCTTCATCAGAGCCTCCATGTTCAAGGGGATGGCTAGTAACCGATCAGTGGGAATCAGTGGGAATGCTGAGGGATGATTGTTCCAATCCTTGTGGGATTCATTTAAGAGTACATTACATATCTACTGTTGTGTAAAAATCATTTGCTTCAGAACGGTCTCATACTCAAGTGATGTGTAGATTAATGCCCCGTCACTGTACAGGCACGCTAACCTGGAAACATTAAACTGCACATTACTTGAATATGAGACCATTCTGAAGCAAATAATTTTCACACAACAATAGATATATAATGTACTCTTAAATGAATCCCACAAGAATTGGAACAATCATCCTCCAGCATTCCCACTGATTCCCACTGATCAGTTACTAGCCATCCCCTTTAACCCATTGAAGACGGACTAATTGTGCTACAGCACGCATTTTACATAGATACCTGCCCGAGCATATTAGGGACTTGTCCTCAACGGGTTAAAGGTCTTTTTGGGAACCTTCGGGAACAATGATTTTAAAAATTTTCAAGATATGACATTCAATGCATATGTGTACTAAGTCTGTTGTACCAGAAAACATCCTATCATATAAAATTTGCGTGTAAAGCCTAAAATATAAGGAGATACAAGTATCTCTATTTTTCTCAATCGTTTAACTGTAGACGATTTAGTCTGGAAACATTTTTATTATAACAATTGTTCACATTTTGTATATAATCTAACAATACTTGAAATTGATTTTACCAATTCGAATTTTTACAGTGGTTGTTTCTATCCCTAACTCACATTTTAGAACTATTTTAAAGCACTATTAAATGATCGGTCTTTGTTTCTTCTGCAAATGGTAAGTTATGCCTTTAAATTCACATATCTTTTACAATATAGAATGGGGCACATCTATAGGGTGTAGATGTTTATTGCTGGAAGAGCTCACAGTGGAAATGGCCGTCACAAGTCCGTTCGTGATCTGGTCCTGGCGAATGTACTTGACAATGTCAAACTGGGCCGCCCTCGGTCGCGGGATGTTCTGGTCGGCGTACTTCTTCAGCTCGGCGTTGAACTTTTTGAACAGGTCCTCAAAGAGTAAGGCAATCAGCTACAAGAGAGAGAACAAGTGATCTTGACATACAAAGAACAAACTTTGGAGAGTGTTTGTTTTTCCTGGAAATGAATCAAAACAGCGATAGGTTTTAATAAATCTCAGGGTTGGAATTTACAATTCACAAATGACACATAGTGTGCATCCATGGATTTCTAAAGATAAACTACTGCTGGCACATGCACGATTAATGATCATCTATTTTCAACTGTAGTTTCAGTCCATTAACTAGATTTACACCAAAGACTACCCAAAATAAACTTTGTGAAATCATGCAAATGAAATTTTGTTGAAATCAAAGATCTCCCTTCAAAATCAGACCACACATCTTACACATCACCTTTATTTCATGAGAGCAAAGCCTGTAATTTTCTCTATAACATTGCTGTAATGTATTTCTTGCACAAAATGGCTTCTATATCAAGAATTTACATGTTTTGAAAAAACAAATATATTTTTTACAAGTGTTTATGTGCTGCAGTGTCACAATAATGTGGTAAAAGGGAGCTTACACAATGGCACACTAAGAGTTTTAAACTTTGAAGTGCATCCAGGAGGAGCGGGACTCACCTGCCCTGCCAGCTCCAGTCTCTTGTTGCCATAGTAATCTCTGTCATCCACCTTGACCGCATCACCCTGGGCCTCAATCACACGGCGTACCATGAGGGCCAGGTAGAGACACTTGGGGCGGAAGTTGAACTGGACCACCTGTTGTTGTCATGGAAACAGATGCATTATCATCAAGCAGGAGCAGAAAATGTAAAAACAAAAACGAATCATAGCAAACAAATTATAAAGAAGACTGCAAAAAAAAAAAACAATTAAGTGGGGTAAATGAATTTCAAGAATGTGAGAAAATGGAAATCAAATGCAAGAGTAATATCATAACCACTATAAGTCCAAAGCATTCTGGGGCAAATATTTGTAGAAAAAAACAAAACCAATGTCAGGATTGCAGAGCACAAAATCACACCCAAAAAGACTCATGTATGATACATTTTGCACTGGCAGCTGGTGCGGCAAATCCTAGCTATTCCATTGCTCAAGGCAACCGACTGAGTTTTTCAGTATTGACCCATTGAGTGGGAGGGGTGTATGGGGCAGACATTGTACCAACTCATAACATCATCACATTATCAGATTTCAAAAAGTCCTCATGCTGAGACACTTGGCTTGGGCCCTCTTCGCTCATGACCATAAATGCCAACCATGTAAAAAATAGCACTGCAGTATTCTCTCAGGACTAAATATGTGTAATTTTGTGGAGGGAAAAAAAAACAGCACTTTACACATTTCTTGCAATATAGGCATATATTTGTAGCAGTACAATTTGGGAACGAAAAAGACATACTCTTCATGAAACTGGTAGCATTTTTTAGAAACAACAACAAAAGAAAACAGTACAATTTACTGTCAAATAAGTAGCAATGAGTATTTCTGCATGACTTTCAGTATTGCATCATGAGGGCACTTGCACAAAGGCTGTTATTGCAGAAAGATTATAACTGACCGGTACATGGGCCAGGATGGTGGTGGCCAGGAGCTCTCGGGCCTCGTCCACCTTGGACTTCTTTGGACCGCCAGTTCCCCACATCCTCCGCTGCCGGACCTTGCTTCCTATGAACCGCAGGGCCTGTCAAGAAACAAGGTTAGAGACACTGCTTTCACACTGTGATTCCTCATTCTGAAAACAGGAGCTTGCACTGTGTGACATAGTGACCCTTTACAAAACAATGTTTGTTTCAAACTGTCGATGGATACATTTACTAATAGCAAAGGGCCAATACTGTAACAAGATTCTGTTGTTGACACTGTTTTCCCATGATGGGTGATCATTCAAATGATACAGTATTACAGAAAATATTCTGACATTATAGTCTTGTTGACCTGTTGAGGCTGGGATGATTTGGCTACAACACGCACTTCCCAAAGACACCTGCCCAAGTATACTCATGACTAGTCATCAACGGGTTAAGACACTGTCTCACACAGTGGTGTGTAAAAGTAAAATATTTCAGCCCACAATGTGGCAATATCCTGTTTAAAACATTGTTTGACACTGCCCTGCCTCAAAAAGAAGAATAAAAAACACAACAATAAGATGTAAAGACCTTAATTGTGAATAAAATCCTGTTATTACACTGTTTCACATAATATATGTACATGTACGTGTAGGTTTAAAAAGTGGTGCATTTCCGAGTCAACCACATAAGAATCAGAACAAAACCTGGTCTCAAGACTGACTGATGAGTTCCCTTCTGGACTAGAACTCATCCAAGAATGACAGCAAAAATGGGACATCACTTGACCCCCTTTTCACCATGGTGCACCTTCACCTCCCGTGGTATTGAACCCCAAACCTGCGGACCCACCCACCTGTAGCTGTGTGTAGACCTGCAGTCGGTGACACTCCTCCAGGTCTGAGGCAAAGTGGATCATGGTGGACTCTTCTGTCCCAATGGTCTGGACGACTTCCTGGTCACTCTCCATTCCCATGGCCTTAAAGACCGCCACTATGGGAATATCCTAAAACACACACACCAAAGGGAAAAAAATCCATTCAATATTACTTGTGTTATTGGGTACACAAATGGGGAAGATGGGAATATCATAATACACACACACCACAGGAAAAAAAATAAACAAAGCAAAAATCCACTCAGTATTACTCATTGCTTGCACAAATGGGGACGGACGTATGGACGTACGTACCTACAAACGGACGGAAAACCTGAAAGCATAACGCCTCTGACACCCATCAGGCAGAGGCATAAAAATGAAGAGAAACGGAAGATATTTACTCTTCACCAGAATGTTCATGTTTATGAAACTTTAACAAATTTCACGGAGAGCTAAAGATTCTTGAAAGTAACAAACATCTGTGAGAGAGAAAGAGATACAAATATAGAGAAAGAAAAACAAAAAAACTCCAACAAAAACAAAAACAAAATTACAGACATTCAAGAGAGAGGGTGAGAAATGGAGAGAGAGAGATACATGTAGTTTGGATAGTTTTTATCTCACCTCTGTAAATGTGTTGTGCTTCAAGTAGTGCTTGCCCTTCTTCACAAGAACCACGCTGCGACTCTTCCTCTCATGAGTGGAACTATTACAAAATACAAAAATATATCATATCTATTTTGGTTGCCAACATCTACTGGAGGTTTTTGCAACACTTTAAATCATGCTTCCTCAACAGTTTGAAAACTGCCATGGGCTCACATGCATTATGATTCATTTTACAGGGACTTCAAAACTAAGAAACCATAAGGCACAACAGAAAAACTGTGTTAGGGAGATATCTTCGTCGCGACGATATGAGACAAAAGATCGTCGCCAATCATCCCCGACGATCCAAATTTTGGGCCTCATGTGCTCATTACTGCGCTCTTTTTGGCTCATTATAAATATCAACAAAAGATGGTTCCGACGAGTCGGAACGAAGTCCTCTCTTTTCGTCGCGACTAATCAATTAAGGAGGTCTTTTGTCGATCGGCGAAGCGTTTCAGTGATTGTTCAAACGTCGCACATCGTCCCCGACGACTGCGTATTCAACTTGACTAACCGTTTTGTAAAGGTTTTGGTGATGGTTTCGCGTCGCTCATCGTCCCGACGATTGACCATTGAATTTAAATCACCGTTCCGTGGCGAGTTTGTTTATCCATAATTGTTCAAACGTCGCACTTATCGTCCCGACGATTGTCCATTCAACTTGAATCACTGGTCAGAGACGCGTTTAGTAATTGTTAAAGCGTCACGCATCGTCCCTAGGCTTGCCCATTGAACTTAAATCACCGTTTGGTATGAGTTTGAAACGTCGCACATCGTCCCGACGATTGCTCATTCAATAATAGAAATTGCTCGATGCTGAGGTGTTTATTTTTTCTAACATCGCGAGTGGTCCTGACGATTGCCCATTGAATTGAAATTGTCGTTCAATGATTGCCACCAGGGTAATTCATCTTCTGTGAAGCCTCGCTCTCATGTTTGCCATACTTGTCTGTAAACAATACAAAAACATCGTAACGAGATCCGATGGCTGTCAGACTCCCGAAATTCTTGAATGAATCATGAAAAAAAAAAAGTAATGAACGTACATTATTATCTTTCCACAAATCCAGAGCTTGAAAGAAAACATCCGGCATTTATCTTATCAACGTACGGAGTTAAATATCATTGTTATTCATTTCCGAACGTCAAAGCAAATTTCCGACACTTATATTAACATCTTTCAGAGCTGAATGTTATTGCTATTTACTTTCGAACGCACAAGCAAATACCCGGCATTTATTTTATCATCGTACGGAGTTGTATATCATTAGTAGTCATTTCCGAACGTCAAAGCAAACATGCGATATTTATTTAATCACCGTACGGAGTCGAATATTACTGTTATTCATTTCCGAACGCAAAATCGAATTTCTGACATTAATTCTAGCACCGTACGGAGCTGAATCTTACCGTTATTCAAATCGAAAAGTATAAGCATCCTTGGTATATATAAGCAAACATCCGACATTTATTTTAGTACCGTACGGAGTCGAATATTACCGTTATTCATTTCCAAAAATAAAAACAACATCTGACATTTATTTTAGCATCTTATACGGAGTCGACTGTTACCGCTGTCCATTTCCAAAAGTAAAGGCAAACATCCGACTTTTTTGGTGGCCCGACGTGCGTTTTTGGTGGCCCCGGTCCACCGAGCCACCGTTAGTGTCGAGCCCTGGTGTACACCTCACTAATCTCAGCTTGTTGGGGAAATTTATACTGCCACACGAGGGGAGATGCTTTCATCTCTTCTAGAGAGCTTCCCTATGAGCGAATGAAAATCTTTGTTTGGCATTTTCATTTCTATACTCCATAATCATTCGTTGTTTCCAAACATTTTCATGATGTCGGTATTTCAATATCATAATATTTTTCTTAATGTATTCCATTTTCATTCCTTGACCAAAGTCAGTATGTCCGCCACAAGTACGGTAATCGCTACGTTTCGCGCAGTGCAATATGTGCCGAAGTGCGAAACACGTGGTTATCAAGTTCAATGAAACGCGCCGTCCATGCGTGCTTCTTGTTTGGTTTCGTAGTAGCTCCATGGTTACGGCAAAGACAATAAACGGAGGAGGCACTCTGTATAGTTTTTTTTTTTTTCGTTTACAGTAAACAGTTTACATTCGATACAAATAAATTAATAGTCACGTCTTTTACTGTTTGATGATCGCCAAGTCGGGAAGAAGTATCTAGAGGAACTTCTCAGTTGATATGTCCGTGATGTTCATTCTAATTTTCACACGCAGTGGTACGCAGATTTTATGAGCGTGAGATCGAAAGAAGTTTCAATATATGTTGCCATGATATTATGTAGGCCTACTGTTGTGTAATTGGGTAGGTATAGCTCTTACACTATAAACTTCAGCTTGTTGCAGCGGCATCTAGGAAAGCGATATTTTCTTCGGCATTCGGGACCTTTTTTATATCATCATTATTTTTTTGACACGTGATATGATTGTAAGTATGAAGCGACGAATAACCCCTTTGTTTTGTTTTAGTGTTAACATTAATGTGTAATACACCAATACTGTTCAACGTGTGGTTTTTTTTACTGTTAAAGAAGCCAAGATAAGGCGACATTTTAATAGAATTATGCCGTTCGGTCGGTTTACAGACTGCTTATAACCTGAAATAGTTGCAGTGCGCGCATTTTTTTTTTTTTTGGGGGGGGGGGGGGCACCTGTTTTCGCAGAAATTTATACTAGAAGGGTTGTCAGTTTTTTTTCTTCTGCCATTATTTCCTCTGATATGATTTGTCGTGGCCATTAAGTTAGTTTCAACCTAAAAGATACGTGTCACGTAGGTCTATTGGTTGCCAGCACGCATTTATCTGACTTGTTGTGCGGTTAAGTCTGTTGTTGTTGTTGTTGTTGTTTTTTTTTATCATTCATGGGAGGGGGCAAACAAGAGTGAGAAATGAGGGAGAGGTGAAATCAGAACAAGGAAACATCTGTTCATTTAGCTGTCACTTATGCCAGCAGTAGTAATTGTCATCACCATTGCTATTCAGATCAGTTTTATAGTCATATCCTATAACATTCAATACACGACTATCATCATCATGACATGAGAGAGAGAGAGAGAGAGGAAAAAAAAACGCCACCCGTTCAAGGGCGTATACAAAGCAAACGAATCGCAAAGTAGATCAACGGGGGGGGGGGGGGGGGGGGGCGTTTCATCAACGAGTTCGTCGGAGGTTTTTCACCGACAAATTTGCCATCAGCCAATCAGACGCAAGGATTTCAGTAGCTTTTAACAGTTGTCAGTGTAAATCACTGACAACAAGTTTCATGAAACGGTCCCCAGGAAGGTGGATTCATGGTACAATATTCCGTATGGCATACCAGCAATACAAACAGACACATTACTGCAAAATAAATGATAGAACACAGCAAGCGAGCAGGCTAGAATCAAACCTCCTTTTGTAGGAAAGTCCAACAAAAGTCTTACAACATACCTGTAATCGGGGGTTCACACGTACACAAATTAGCATGTTACAGAACTCAATTTTTGTTACCCTTTAGCAAACTCCAGTCTTTTGCACATGTGGACACACACACACACACACACACACACACACACACACAACAGAAAATTAGTGCGAACCAGTAGCGCGATGCATAACCTCAGAAATCTTGCTGATACATGTATTTCTGAATGAGCGCGGTATTTGCCCCGGCAGTACTTGAACGGTCGGGTTTAGAAACTTGATTGAGTTCTTTTTATTCTCATCATTAACAACAGCGTGCTCTCCACACCACTGTGAGGCACAAGAACAATAGTTTTCATCGATTGGCAAATTAGCGGGTTATTTTCTGTACGTGTGAACGGTTTGCAAAAAAAAAACCCTCAACTTTCCGAGGGGTGGCTGGAGCGTCTGAACCAAAAAGTGTACAATCCTCGCGTGCACACTCTTTTGTCTGAGAAGTTGGAAAAAAAAAAAACCGAGAGTATTGGAGCATGTTCAGTAACGCGCTATTTTTGCACATCGTGAAGGCGGGTATTGATATATCAGACTCAGCATGGGGGGGGGGGGGGGGCTGATGAAATCTAGCATTAAAAGAATGAAACTACACTGACATACTAAAAAATGATAAAACTGGACATGAAGTTCATGACCTCTATCCGAGTGCCTCGGACACGGGAGGTACTATGCATGTATCTACAAGCTACATTAAAGTAAAAGCATAATGATATAATCATAAACGCTGCGATTCAAAGTGTTTCTTCTGTTTTTGCTTTCAGCAATAACCAAAACTGTATTTTTTTACGCTCGATTCACAGTGGAGCACTAAATAAATCGAGTGTATAATATCAATACTAACTCTTTAACTCTTAATGTGCCACGTTCGCACCTCCGACTCAGTCGACGGCGTGCCAACTTCGCATATTCTGCTCAACAAAACAAAGCCGCCAAGACGGATCAATAAACCGCTAATTACTGCTAATCCCGCGGCACAATGAAAGCGTTTTCTCGTGCTTTTGTTCCTCTCATACTAACATACTTGCATTCTATGTAGTGAACGACTATCAAGCGATGTTCCCAACTAGATTTTACTCGTACATTCTATGTTTTCTGTCACGGTTTAATGTGCAAAAAGTCATGCCTTTATAGTAATGTAGCAAACTGGTCATTAAAAAAAAAAATGAAAATAGAGTCGGCATACAATTTATATCGAAACAAAGCTTGGCATTCCTCTTTAACTTTTACCTACTATTACGCCCATCTTAACAGAAATTTGTAGAAGTTATACAAAATTGGAAAAACAGTATTCTTTCTCAAAGCATGACTACCTTCGTGTCTCAAAATAACGTGGCACACAGGGTGTTTCCACCATGGCACATAAAGAGTTAAGAAGCAGGCCTGTGGTTAGTCTGTTGAAGTATCTCATTGATATGATTTTTTTTTTCAGTCAATTGTGCTCCCCTGACTAAGCTATCAAGAGTATAGCTTTTGTGTTCGGGAAACTGGATTTACGCAAAGCATACATTCACCATGTATAGTACAATGCTCCAATATTGATGAAAGCGGTTTCGTGTGTGATATACGTATTCCTCTTTCGGGTGAGTGTGCTGTGAAATCCGGTCATTTTGTTTTATTTTCAACTGCATCTCCTTATTTTGTAACTGTGGATGAGACTTTATTTCATTTTCTAAATCATGCAGGATGAGCCATACGATTATTTTTTCGGCATAGATAGATAATTCGCCTTTTTGAATGACGAACCTTCGTGTAATTTTTGGATTAACAGATTTGTTACAGCTGCACTGGGATGTCTTCTAAATTATATTTTGAGGCCACTGAGATCAAGATGATCATGCGTAGGCGTATATAAACTCTCTACACTTTAATGTACATGAAGTTGATCAATTTAAGAAAAAAATAACATATTTACTTTTGCTTACAATCCAGCACATTACAACGCATCGCACATCAACCTGCCATTGCCCAATAATCTTGGTAAACAGCTCATTATTCCGAAGGTTCGTTATTCACAAGACTCTTTAGTCCGAAGATTCATTTTTCCGAAGCTTCGTTATTCCGAATTTCATTTTCAATCTAACGAATCTCCGGAATAACGACCCGTCGGAATAACGCAATATTTCGGATTAACGAACCCTTTTTTCATTTTCGGATTAACGAACCTCGGTATAGGAAATTTGTGCGTTTCAGATTAATGACCCTTCGGAATACCGAACCTGGGAATAACGAACAGCACCAATAATCTTATAAAGAGAAAGGATGCCCGATATATACATTAAAAATATTGAGGTATAATTAAGATACAGCATTATGTACATAACAGCAACAACAATAACAACAAGAAAGATTAGGATTGAGTAAGCAGACAAGTTTTTCAACAATGATTTTGAAACATATGGACACTTTCAGCTATACGAATATAGAGAGGGAGTTTTTATTCCAAAGGGGGTGGGGAAATACAGAAAAAGGTCATATATCACCATAGCGGGTATGTGCGGGGACCACGTGATAATTGGAGAGAAGAGAGAGAACAGGCTGAAGTGGAGGAGCGGAAGGGAGGTAAGAATTAATCCATAAATATTTGTCTTGTAAACGATAAGGATGATTTTTAAAGGTGATAGTTGATGTATGGGGAGCCAGGTGGAGGGATTGGATAAACTGAATTAATTTTGGTCAGATGTTTTTGTCAGGGTTACAAGCCTTGCAGCTGTATTTTGAATTTTTGAATTTGGTGCAATACTCGAAAGCAGGGAGACCAACAAGAAGGAAATTGCAGTAGTCAAGATGAGAAGTAACAAATGCCGTGAATTAGACGTTCGGTGGAAGGACAGCTTCCGATAACTTACGGATATTTAATAATGTATTTTTTACAAATACCCCTGAAGCAGCAGAACGACATGAGTTTCTTAATGTGTGTGTTATTTCATTTGTTCGTTTGTTGTTGTTTTTTAAAGTTCAGATGCTTATCTACCATAACTCCTAGATCTCTGACGGACTGGAAGATAATTTTTTGTGAGAAAACTAGCCCGCCTGACAATTCTGATTTATCAGAATTCAATTTCAAATGATTATCGCGAGACCATCGCTTAATATCATCAACACAACTATGAAGTTTGCAGAGCTCTTCGACGTTGGGTATTTGGTAGTATGATTATGTAAATTTGAGTATCGTAAGATATCTTCACGACCTTTCACAAATATTTCTTAAAATAATGATCAATATTGGATGCCCGCGTTCTACAGCTGATCTAAATTACAGCGAATTATGTGTCCTGTCAATTGGAAACCTTCACAATACCGCAATTTAACCGTCAAACGCAATAGAAATGCCACAACCTAAGGATTTGAATCCTCGTTCATCATTATGGTTTCTATTAATGAAAAAGAAGGGACAGAACGAAATGAGATTAAGACTTTTATGTTAGTGAAATTTATCACTCTCAGCTGCATATATTTTGAAGGAAAATTAATGATTTCGGACATGTGTTAAAAGCATCGTCGACAGCGCGATGCTGCTCCATTTGGCATGTTTGGTGAAGCCTATTATATCCCCTACTCCATTCCCCCTTTCTTTATGAATTTTGGGGATCACATAATAGGGTACGCGCTCTTTTGAAATGAGTCAAGTCTTAGTTAAGCATATAATCTTACCTGTACAGTGATCACACTAAAGAACCCGATTCCACATCATTCTATCTAATCAGAGAATCGAAAAAGATAGCTTTTCTAATTGATGTTTGTTGATAGACCAAATCAGTGTATCCGTCCCGTGATTGCCTATCAGTGACGTAACAGCGCGAATACTATGCCCATACAATTCTTCTTGTATTGTTCCGCCAGGATGGTGTCTTTCAAGACAGCTGGACGCTGCTTTCATTGTTCCTGGGAAAGGGTCATCTTTCTTTTGACGGTCAAGCCTTTCATTACTATCGTGGTTAACTTCACTAATCGTCCCCACGCTAACGTACAAAGGAAGGAAATGCTTTTATTATGTATCAATGCACGCGTAATACCATCAGTATAGGCCTATAAAACGAAAGTTTGACTCTATGTCCCGAACTGTAGGCCCTGTAATAGCAACTATACATGAAGTCAAGTATGGAAACGATGGATTCCCACTGCCAATCAAATCTCTCTCGACAAGGACGCGATCGGAATCGATCTGGATGTGATCGATCTACCTTGATCGACATTGGTTTTGGCTTCCTCCTATACACGATATTTTTTAACACTCTGTCGGACTATAGATCATAACATGCAGAATAGTTGATCGGCAGTGGAACCCAGCCCTAAGGAGGATTCTTGTTCGAAAAGTAATAGCAGAAAATATCCTATACACGAAATTCAGCATTGCATATACCGAAAGACAGATAGAGAGGAAAACATCGAGAAAGTAGTTCCAATCTAGGATTGAATGGATGGTATATATATGTAACTGAATGCCATAAAAAGATAGATAAATAAATAAAGAAATACAGCTCCAAAGTTATTCGCTTTGCGACGACCGCCACGTACACAATCCGAAAGTGAAGTTGGCTGTATGATTACATATTGCGCATAATGTCAGTTGGTCTGTCGAGGCGGTTGCTCAACCAAAACCCGTAGCATTACACTCTTAAAAAGAAAAGGGTAAAACAGCGTTTTAAAAGGGGCGAGGAGCGACAGCGTTTTCAAAATGTTGTATTCACCCTTTTTCTAGCTGTATCTAGCACATCTAACGTTAGATTCAGCTGGATAGATAGGGTGAATGCAACATTACCTTAAAAACGTTGTCACTCCTCAGCCCTTTTAAATGTTGATTTACCCTTTTCTTTTTAAGAGTGTAGGAGGCTAATTTCAATTTCAGATCGAACAGATATAGTCACGAGTTGTTTTGATCGATGCCATGCAATTTGCCGTAATTCGCGATAACGGGTTCGGTTCAAATTTACGAAGATGATCGGAAATTCTATATTTAGCGTTCTCGTCATTTTGGTGCAAGTTGGTACTTGTTTAATTTGATAAGTCCCCATGGGTATGAAAATAGGCCCTACACTAGCGCCTGATTCTCTTTATTCGAGACAGTGTGTATATTGGTATTGTGCCATCATCACACTTGTGCTTGTTTTGTTCAAAACAAACTGTCTTTTTCTCCATCCTTTACACGTTACTTTCAATACGCAGTAGTTCAAAGGATGTTTTGATATACAGGAAGGTAAACGAGTAATTGCTGTTCGATCACCGCGATCCCCTGACTTTCAGCTAGAGCCGCGTTGGCCAGCACGCAATGCTAAATCCCTCTAACCAAAGATTCTACGGAACAGTATTACCCAGTGATGAAAAAAAAATCCAACAAAACTTTATTTCCCGTTTTTTGTTGTTGTTTTTTCTGTCTCAAACACTGTCATTTCTCGTTGTAAAGTTATCTTTCGACATTATTGCAATAGTCGGGTAACGGGAAAACAAAACGTAAGGATTTTGTGTTTGATTCCGCACATATTCTCTTTATTTTACATATGTAGAGAAAGAAAGAAAGAAAGAAAGAAAGAAAGGAAGAAAGGAAGACAGACAGACAGACAGACAGACAGAAAGAAAGAAAGAAAGAAAGAAAGAAAGAAAGAAAGGAAGAAAGAAAGAAAGAAAATGATCCCATGCTCGTCTAAAGAAGTTTAAGCTTTTCACGCTGCAACCTATTAGGTGACGTCTATTCGGTGTGGCGCTCTCTCACAATGAGTACTATGTCGCACGTGGAGTTTTCCAGTATTGAGCCAGAGATGAAGGGGATGCACTACTCGGGTCAAATAGGGAAGTTATTTAATGACGGATAATGATTCCTTGGTGTTTCATTTATCTGTTCAGAAAATTTCAGTGTGAAAAATTAGTAAAAGTGTCCCAAATCACGGTTGCTTTGAGACATTTTTTTTTTCCGTTACATTTTTTTTTCCAACCATCGACTTTACGGTGCGCTTTGCACCCATTGTTCTTGCCCGATCGTAGCCTTTTGTCAAGGCCCTCTCGCTGTAATGGGCGAGCGAAGCGAGCCCAGCCGACCGCGCCAGCGCGCAACCCCACTCAGCTACATTTGGGCTTTCTTCACCATACAGGCAAGAGGGCCTTGACAAAAGGCTGGCCCGATCGAGACTCCGCTTCCGTTGTAGAGCATAAGATACTAATGAGCATTGCTCTTGACCCCATTGAAGACAAAAGGCATAGAGCGTGCGGCGGCGAGGGCTTTAGAATTGCGCAATACTGATGAGCTGAGCAAGACTCTGATCGGCGATATACACGCACCACATTTCATGAAGTGGTGATTGGCATGACGCACAATGGCGTTTGAAAAGTGTAGACACAAAGTACTATATGTATGTATATATATATATATATATATATATATATATATAATGTGAGATATTTTATAACAGCTAAAACACAAAATAGCGAACTTACGACAGCTCTCCGTGTGTACATTTACAAAGGTTATTGGCTTCATCAATAGATAATTCATTCAAATAATGATAATAATCAGCTGTTCCCTACTATGTGACAGGCTGTTCAAAGTTTATCTTTGGAGATATACAAGGTTAATTTCCTTTTCGCAAAGACAATTCGTGTAATAATTCATTCGCTAATTCGCCAAATGAATATATGTGTACTTTTCCCAGTCCAAAGACTTATTGAATAAGTTATTGCCGGCAGGGAGAGAAATCGGAACAATAACTGATGCCCATTTTTAACTCGTGTTCTCTTTGTGAAATCTCTTCATCTGAGCACTTTTAGAAGTAGGGCCTATTTGAGAAAATGACAGAAAGCTTTGTCGCTACACAAAATGTGTTTGTTAAATAAGAATGTTTTTCGTGTAGTACGTGTACCTGACAGTTCAGAGGTCAAGTGTGCAAAGAATTTGCCTCAACAGCTTTGCGAAACTCGAATCAGTTGCCTGTATTGAAATGTGTAATCAGAATGAAAAGACTCGGACCTTCACGCCTTGTAACTGAGTACCACAGAACCACACACAACGAAACACACACACAAGAAAGGTGAGCTTCCTGCAATCTCAAGGAATGGATAATCAAGCAGCCATCATCCTTTCTTCGCCATTGATAGCAGGAAGACGTGACGTAATGGAGCGATGCTGTTGGAGAATCTGCATAAATGTCTGCTACAAGTACTATGTACAAAAAAAATTCAGACCCCCTTTGTGTTCATGTTTTGCCAAAACAAAAGAACCACAGTCAGTGAGACGCTAACTTACTTCATGTCCTATAAACCAGGGCTCCACACTAACTTTTATTTTTGGTGGCCCAAAGGTAAACATCCGTCCTTTTTTGGTGGCCCGATCAGGCCACCAAAGTCTTCATTTCTGAAATTTTGGTGGCCCGATGTGCGTTTTTGATGGCCCCGGGCCACCGGGCCACCGTTAGTGTCGAGCCCTGGATAAACTATGGTTACTATGAGTTGAACGTTGAAACTGCCTTTTGCCTCCAGGCTTTTATAATAGCATACAAAGCTCTTATTGTTTGCCTGTATAAAAAAGGCGGGAATACATGTACACCCTTCTCGCAATCATCCTGATCTGATAACAGAGTGATACATTTTTTTTTGTTATCTTTCCCCCGACCAAGACCGATGCCATTAAAAAAAAACAAGATCAATGCCATTAAAATAATGACCAAACAAACAAATAAACAGATCCATGCATATAACGAACAGAATATGTGTTTGTTTCATGTTTGTATAGGTTATCTCTTGATAATTGTTTTTATACCGTTTCCTAATAAGTACCTCTAGCGAAAACCCGACTTTTTTGTTCTTTTTCTCAAGGGGGGAAGTTAACTTCAACGTAAAGATAGCTTCCAGCTACATTCAAATGGGGCAATCATACATTTGCATTGTCAATTGTAAATTTGTCGGATGACGCTTATAAACGTTTGATGATTTTTGTCTCCTAAGGCATTTTGGTTATGATTACAGACGTATCTATTTACAAGACATAAGTGATGGTTTAAAGAATTGATCTTCAATTTAGCAAGGATTAGTCTTATAAAGTCATGAATTCCCTTTACCCATCATGGTTAATGGAACTGCGACATCGTTGAGGTAACCACACCTTTCAATTTTCATAGTTCAAACCTAAATTGTAACATAATCAAAACTTAAGCAAAATATCTCAAAATGCTCAGAGGATGGCATGAATCAAAACTTTTTACGGAGATTGGATATGGCAATCTTTAGTGACCTATGTTTAATACAAGTTTTCCACAGCTATAATTTCCGCCTATGATAGCATTCTGATGATTTCGATTGCGTTTTGAACACTTACCGAGCTATACTATCGAAACAGCTTTGACCTTTATACATGTAGTTCAATATGAACGAGTGTTTCGGACTCATAACCATCGTTCGTAATCGTAACCACACAGTAACAAATCAAACGAATATTGAGTAACGACTATCTTTATACATAGGCTGCCTAACTGATCACATGGTTTGACTACTACTTCAAGCAGGCTGAAAATAAAAGAAGAATGAATACACTTTTAATAATGATACGATGCTTTACAGCGTATTCACAGTATAATGTTTGCTTGCGTTTCTGTGTGCAATACGGACGGAAAATAAAATGCAGATAGATGCTATTAAATGCTAACACCCAACGCATCCAAATGTTTTTGAAATACATTTCATTGTTTTACTATACTGTTTGAAACGTCGAATTACGAGTCCTTTAAAGGGTTACTACTCATATTAAGGCAAAAAAAAGTATTAGGATTTCGATTTGCTCGCAAGACTAACGATGCTATGGCGATCGTTCGCAGCAGTGACAATCCGCTTCAATAGATCTATTCAATTATTCTGTTTACATTGAAAGAAGAAGGAGAAGTCAACTTTAAACTTCATTAGTTTTCTCGCCTTTTAAACATGTTTTCATGTATCATGCGTGGTATCGCTATTCCTTCTCATGGTAGTGCGTGAGATGGAGCGTGAACGCCGTCGCTAAGCAGGACTGCTTTAGCGTTTCTTCCGAGAAAAGAAACAGGTTGTAAGCCTCTCTGATATACAATTCAATGGTACGCGGCAGTTTCTTTTTGAATGGACTCCTATATTGTACTAGCTACTTTCAGGAGATTAAGATGACCACGCGCTTAACGTTTCACATAATAAAAGAACCTTCTTCATCCCCATCCCGACAATAGAAAGCGTCGCCTAAGCATCCACATCCTGTGTACCACCGATGCTTTTTGTCCCGTCTCTTTCGCGTATTCTACTGGGAATGTCTAGACCATAAAGTCTTTATAGATCCGAGCATGAATCATAAGAGGGCTTGCTCCAGTCGATTTGAGCGACATCATTAGTCGTCTTTAAGATGACAATAGCCTTTCAAACACAAAGTTCAAAATTGATGCGCCCCTCTAGCCTGAAATAACTATCATTCTCATATTCTATATAGACACTGAGGTGTCCACCGCGTACAAAAAAAGAGGGAAATTTGGCTCTTGCATAAAAATGGGCCAATGGTGCAATTCTAAGCATACTAATTCTTAGTTGTAACTTACTAGACATTTGATAGAATGCATGGTACTGAAAAAAAGCACTTTGAATATGTTTAATGTAACAAACCGTTGTCAAGAATAACTCTATTTGACATCTAAAGTCAAAAATAACTCTATTCAATATCTAAAATGGCGCATGTCCATTTTGATACATAATATATATACTGAAAGTTAACGTAAAAGACGAAAATCGCAAAATTATAATTAAAGATTACAGGTAACAGTGTATCGTATAAGACTCGATAACTTATAAAGGCGGGCACCTATATCTCAGCCATTTCAAATCGCACTTCTCTTTGGGTTTTGGATTCACGATGAGCCCTTCCTGTCATACTAAAAAAAAATAATCACTGTCTGATTATGTCAATTACTATCGCAGTATATCAAAGTGAAATGAATATCCCTACTAACTAGTTACTACCTGTAAAAGTGGAAATTTTCGCGGTGTTGAAATTTTCGCGAATTTCGCGCAACCAGAAACTAGCGTGAACATAAAAGCACGTGAATATTTTTTGCTTGCTGTATGTTCCTGTGCGTGATGTCTTTATTCCGCGGAATTAAAAACACGCGAATCTCTTCTTACCCGGCCAAACGCGAAAAATTAGTCGCGCGAAAATATCCACTTTTACAGTACATGACACAAACATAATGATGTCTTGAAATTTGTTGTGAAGATGATAGATGAATGCTACAAAGAGATAGGAGGTAGAACATATCCTAACCGCATTCATGCAAGACTAATGATATTGTAGCAATAGTACCCTCCCCCCCCCCCAAGAAAAAAAAAACAACCCCGCAATAATCATAATAATAACAATAACGATAACAATGATGATAACTGCAAAAAACTCTTCTCTATTTAGAGTAGCCTCTTCAATGCTATCAGTGCTCTAGCTATAAGAGGGCCCGCCTGACATTATTATCGTATAGAGTTGCTATAGGACGGAATAGGACGTAATCGCTGCGGGAGGGAATTGAACTCGGGTCCTTCGACTGGGAGTCGTGAAGCTTAAATATCCACCGTGCCACGGCGCCCTCGCCCCCCAAAAAAGAGGAAAACCAAAAACACCCAAACAAAAAAAAAGAAAAAAAAACAATGTTATTTGGCATAAAACAGTCATGATTATGCTTGATTTTATGGTTCATCCCTGCAATACTGAAGATTTGCGATTCTTAATATCATTAAAGTATCCGTGGCATAAATAATAATTATGCTTATTGTCGCTGGCATTCAATGCATATAGTGTAGGCAAGAACTTCCACTTGCATGCTAATTTCTTGGTTCTCGGGAAATTTGCAAAATTATCATGCACGCAATTATTCCTCGTTTTACAGTAAAACCTTGTGTTCGCATGTTGCAACTTTAAAAGCGGTAAAACAATACAAAGACCAAAGGCAAGGTTAAACTTCGTCTTCTTTACACATCATTCTTAGGATGATCACTGACATGACAATTTTGTGTGTCCACCGCTTCAGAAAGATTAACTGTCTTATAATTTGATCGACATTGTGGGATTAACATCTGCAGGAAGAGAACCTGAAGCATATTCCAAAATTCGGTTCAAATATATTAGGCGCCAAATCTTCAAATTTCATTCTATGTTGACGAATTCATATACACGGACGAAAGGGGAATGGTTAGCAATGTATACAAATTTCCGTCAAACTTCCAATGGCCCATTTAAATATTATGCAACATGTAGGTTGATTGTCAGATCATCAAGTGATCAGCAACAGTGTGAATACCGCTGTGCCAGCGTGTAGTCATCACAACAAGCAAGAATAGCTTTTTCGTATAATGTACAAGCACGTCAACAGTACGCGGCAGTTTCTTTTTGAATGGACTCCCGCTATCTACTTTCAGGAGATTAAGTTTGCTACGCTGAACGTTTCACGTTATAAAAGAACCTTCTTCATCCCCATCCGGACAATAGAAAGCGTCGCGTACATCATCATCCCCATCCCGACAATAGAAAGCGTCGCCTAAGCAACCGCATCCTGTGTACCACCGATGCTGATGTTGTTCTTTTAGTTTTGTGGAGCTCTCTGCCGGGTGTGCCGGGTGGGCAATTTACTCCAAAAAATATATTCAATTTAAATATACACTTAAATTCAATTATAAAAACCTACACTATACTTCTGATTATTTACAAAATCTAATAATAATAATAATAATAATAATAACAATAATAATAATAATAATAACAATATATATATATATATATATATATCAATATTTACAATCGAGATATTTACAGAGAAAGAAAGGGGACACGTTTTAAGAAAAGATATCGCCTGCCTATACTCCTGCACCGACATGCAGGGTTACGCCGTTCCCGTCGGCAAGCAGGTAGAGGACCCGCCCGCCGACGCCGGTGAAGTCTCGGCCTTTCCCGGGGGCAGGCGCCTCTAGTGTTAGCCTATATGATAGGCGGGGATATCATGGAAGAGGAGGGATGATAGAAGAATAGAGGAAAGGGTGAGGACAGAACAGAGAAAACAGACACCGATGCTTTTCGTCCCGTCTCTTTGTTGGGTATATCGGAGCACTAGACCATAAAGTCTTTGTAGATCCGAGCGTGCATCGTAAGAGGGCTTGCTCCATTCAGTCGATTTGAGCGACATTATAAGTCGTCTTTAAGATGACAATAGCCTTTCAAACACAAAGTTCAAAATTGATACGCCTCTCTAGCCTGAAATAACTATTCTATATAGACACTGAGGTGTCCAACAAGTTCAAGAAAAGGAAAATTTGGCTCTTGCATAGAAATGGGCACATGGTGCAATTCAAAGCATAAGATACTCATTCATAATTGTAAACTTACCCCAACGTTTGAAAGAATGCATGTAACTGAAAGAAAATATCTTTAATATGTTAAATGAAACAAACCATTGGAAATCGGAGAAATCTCTCCACCTGAAGCTTAACAATATATTGTTATATCAATAACAGTCAAGTTTCTTTACAACTCGTCGTAGCTACCATCAACCTTCTTGGCGACCATTTCTTCGCACTCAGCCGGAAAAGGACAGCTGAAACAAGTTCTGCAGTCGAATTCCCGTTTGAAAGCTGGACAGAATCTCTCCTCCAGCTCTTAGGTATTACAGGACGACATAGATTTTAGCAATTATATTACAACCATCACGAAGGCCGACGACCAGTTGAAGTAAATGCCGCAACAGAATAAAAAGGCAAACCCGGTGTTAAAATACAAAGATTTGATTCAATGGTGTGTCAAAGAACACAAATATCAATGTATTCTACAGCAACAAGAATGACAGAAGTTAACGGAGTTTGACAAAGAACGACGACCAGCTGAAATAAGTATTAGAATGTTAGTCTAGTTCCCGTTTGGAAGTCGGACAAAATCTCACCACCTGATGCCAAACAATATTATATCACTAACAGTCAAATTTCCTTACAACTCGTAGCTACCATCTTTTAGTATCATCACAAGCCCCTTTTTACACTTTCACGGATTGCTTCACGGATGACCACGGATCGTCATCCGTGGTGTTCCGGCATGCAAAATATCTATTTTCCTTTCAATGCCGGTGTGAATACAGTCCCAACTGGTTGTCTACACGGACAAGTACGGAAGCTACAAGGACAAGTACGGTGCCTTCACGGACAGACAAGGAATGAACGCGGACCACAGCGGAAACGATACGGAGCTAACACGGATATCAAGGAAGAGCACGGATGCAACTGGGTCCCTTCGCGGTGTTTACGCGGATATCCCCAAAAAGTTGACACATTACATTTGCTTTTTCTTTTGATACTTTATCATTCTTGGGCGACATGCTTCCAGAGCTAAGTAATATGTAACAAGCACACCAGAAAATCTACAGCAGATTACATACGCATCTGCTTGTCGACATCATAAAGGCATATCTCTTTGTTGCAAAATCTCATTTTGCGGGAACATAACAACATAAACAAAGCAAAACGAACTAAGACAAATCAACCCCCCCCCAAAAAAAAAAAAAACAGCAAGAAGATGTGTGTGGGTCACTTGAAGATTCTCATGCGATATAAACCTACTAGATGAGTCTATTGGTTGTACTGATGGGTGAAGATGTGAGCAAATTTCTTTGACTTTCTGAGCTTGTATTGGCAAAATATACACGAATTTCTCATCCCGGATGGAGCCGATGCTAATACGGACGTTCCGATGTCTTCACGGAGGCAACACGGAGTAGCCGGTGCCTACAAGGAAGGAATACGGATGCAACACGGAGTAGACGGTGCCGACAAGGAAGAGTTTGTATTGATTTCCATCCGTGATGTCCGGGATGAAAAATTAAGCAAGCTCATTTTTTTTTTTTCAGCGGACATGCCGGATGATCAAGGATAATGTCGGATGACTTCACGAAGTCAACACGGTCATGCCGGAAATAGTACGGATGATCCCAGACCGACGATCCATGGTCATCCGTGATGCAATCCGTGAAAGTGTAAAAGGGGCTTATAGCGACCAATTCTTCGCACTCGGCCGTGAAAAAAAGAGTTCCGTGTGTGTGTGTGTGTGTGTGTGTGTGTGTGTGTGTGTGTGTGTGTGTGGTTTATTTTGTATGTGTGTGTGTGAGTTCCCGAAGACATCATCTCCCGAAACATAATGGCAAGTGAAAACATTTGCATAATTTTCCTTTGGTGCTAGTTTCTGGTTGCGGAAAGAGGGCGAAAAAAAAATCCGCCTTTACAGTAAAGTTAAAAGGCGAACGCAGATGACATTCTATGGTATGGTGACAACATGAAATCAATTTTTTCTTTGTTTTGTTTCTTTTTCTAAGAATAAAAAACAATAAGAACAGTTAACAGGGATCGACAAAAGCGGGATGGACAGCTGAAACAAGTTCTTCAGTCGAATTCCCGTTCGAAAACTGGACGGAATCTCTCCTCCCGCTCTAAAATTTTACAGGACGACATAAATTTTAACAATTATATTGCAACCTTGACGAAGGCCGACGACCAGTTCAAGTAAATGCCGCAACAAAGTAAAAAGGTAAACCTGGTATTAAAATACACAGATTTGATTCAATGATGTGTCAAAGAACACAGAAATCAATGTATTCTATGCAGCTACAAAAATGACAGAAGTCAACGGAGTATAACAAAGAAAGACAACCAGCTGAAATAAGTATAAGAATGTTAGTCTAGTTCCCGTTTGGAAGTCGGACAAAATCTCTCCACCTGAAGCTTAACAATTAATTCGATAACAGTCAAGTTTCCTTACAAGTCGTCGTAGCTACCATCAACCATCTTAGTGGCCAATTCTTCGCACTTGGCCGTGAAAGAGAGTTTCGTATTTTACCGAAACCAAGACATCATCTCCTGAAACATAATGGCAAGTGAAAACATTCGCATAATTTTCTTTTTGCGCTAGTTTCTGGTTGCGCAAAGTGGGTGAAAAAAAAATCTGCCTTTACAGTAAGGTTAAAAGGCGAATGCAGCTGACATTTTTGGTATGTTGACAACATGAAATCAATATCCTTTTTTTAGCATAACAAACAATGAGAACAGTCAGCAGGGATTGACAGCTGAAACAAGTTCTGCAGTTGAATTCCCGTTTGAACGCTGGACAGAATCTCTCCGCCCGCTCTAAAATTTTACAAGACGACATAAATGTCAACAATGAGTACAACCACGCGAAGGCCAACGACCAGTTGAAGTAAATGCCGCAACAGAATAAATAGGTAAACACGTTGTTAAAATACAAATATTTGATTCAATGTTGTGTGAAATAACAAAAAAAAATCAATGTATTCTACAGCAAAAAAAAATATGACAGAAGTTGTCGGAGTTTGACAACGAACGGCGACCATCAAATAAGTTTTGCAACGATGGTCAAGTTTTCGTTTGTAAACCGGACAAAATCTCTCCGCCGTGTTTCCTACGCGTAAAGACAAGATAATACAAATTCAATGTCTATCGACTGCGGTCAAGTCTCCTTTCACATCGCCGTAACTACCATTTGCACAAAAGACAGAAAGTCTTCCTGTTTTTCACAATTATCTATAGCAGCGAGAATACTTTTTTTTTCTCGTGAAAAACGCAAAACTTCCCATTCATTATCGTACTCGGCATTGCGAATCATATCACCCAGCGGATTAGCTGTAGCCACGCGTTTTGGACGTTGCTCGACGATGGAACAGAGACGGAATTTTGGTGGTACTGTACAGTAATGGTAATTCGTCGGGACGATATGCGACGTTTTAGATCACACGGATAACAGGCTTTATGCTGTGACAAGTAAAGCTGAACAAAACATAAACTTGAACACGAACGGCATTGAAACGAAGCCATGTAGTCAGAACGTCTCCCGACGGTTGAACAATGATTCGTCGGGAACGATATGCGACGTTTTTAACAAAAGAAACGCAAGGCACAATAGAAGCCGAACTTTGAAAATAGCTAGTAAGTCGGGACGAAGAGCGACGATTAGTGAAAGGGAATCCTTTCTCTATCGTCGCTTATCGTCGGGACGAATAAACAAAGGTATGAATAGAAAGTACGTGTATTCATATGCACGGTTGCTTATTCATATGCACGTGACGCCTGTTCATATGCAAATCATCAAACATGCACAATGCGACATCGTCGCGACGAAGATATCTCTCTATCAGGTTTTTCTGTGGTGCCTAACATAGTCAATATACACATTTTTTTTTTGTCCTTTTTTCAGCTTCTTTGTACAACAATGTTTTGATTCTGTAAGCAAATTGATTTTGGCAACGGCTTGTTTCAGTTCAAAAACATAATTACATATATTTCATTCAAGTGGATTTAGCCATGGACATTTATAATTCACTAAAAATCACTATACAAAAAGTGCAGTTAAATTGGCAATGCAACAATCTCAACACCCAATGTATAAACTTTGTCATTTTCTGTATCATCATGTGTATCAGAGCAGTACCATAGGACAAATCAATGACATATTCACATAAGATTCTGAAGGCCACAGTATCTTATTGAATAGAATTATGCCAAATTCCATGTTGGTACAGCTAGGAAAAAAACAATAACAATAAAATAAGAGAAAAAGAAATAACATTTCCATAGCATGGTCTCAATGTTTTTCAAGCCACACTCATCGTTGCCATAACAATGTCTTGCTGAATCAATTGTAAACAAAAGAAATGCAACCTACAATGTATATTTGCATATTAAGGTCATGAGTATGTGCAAAGTTTCTTCAATATTAAATCCTGTGGAAGTATGTGTATCATACTAATTGTCATGCACAGACCAAACAACCAGGTGATTACTGTAAAAGTGGATATTTTCGTGTGACTAATTTTTCGCGCTTGGCCGGGTCAGAAGAGTTTCGCGTGTTTTTAATTTCGCGGAATCAAGACGTCACGCACAGGAACAAATGGTGAGCAAAAATATTTGCGGGCTTTTATTTTCGCGCTAGTGTTTGGTTGCGCGAAATGCGCGAAAATTTCAACACAGCGAAAATTTCCACTTTTACAGATAAGTGACCAACAGACCAACAATCATTTTCACTCCTGTGTAAAACCCCCACACACTTTCCAAGGCAGAAAGAAAGGAATTGGTACCTCGTCACATTGCAGGAGACTACCCCCTTCCGGTCCACCTCAACGATCATCCGATTCTTGGACAGCTGTTCCTGGATGAGGATGACCTTCTCCGTCCCTCGGACGATGAAGTAGCCGCCGGGGTCCAGCGGGCACTCGTTCAGCTTGGCCAGCTCGGCCGGAGACTTGCCGGTCAAGATGCAGTTGGAGCTTCGCAGCATGATGGGCATTCTGTAAGGTGTAATGGGAAAACACATAATATACAGGATGGAAAGGTGCATGGCAACAAATATAATTATCATCTCCTTATCATCAAACAATTGAAATACAACTGGCATGTGAGTACACATAGGGAGAAAAGTTACATCCTGAGAATAATATTACTGTCACTATTATTGTTACCTACACGTACGGCAATGATGTAAATTACGACAAAAATTGAAGAGTTTGTATAAAATTTATGATGATGATGATTGATAATGATAATGATAATGTTAAATAGTACGGAAGATGTTCATCATCATGGTAGAATCTGAAAGAAATAAAGTGATCGTTTGTCACACGAAGCGAGGTAAACACAAGGTATGCGTACGACGTTTCGGCCGCGAATTCTGCTGGCCTTTGTCTGGCAATGTAGACTGAGCGCTGCAGCGCATGCCTATTTATATGGCTGGTGGAAGGGAGCATTGTGCTCAAGGGCACACCATTGTTCCGCTTCACTGGAGCGTAAAGTGCGCTATTATCGGACGATGCGATAATGGTCAGCAAATCAAGATGCTTCCCGCCGCCGGTGCTCTTTTGTCACGTATTAAAGCGTGGCGGCAATTACCAATTGCGGACGTCGTAGCTAGGAAATTTGCGGCAAAAACATCGTACGCATACCTTGTGTTTTATACCTCGCTTCGTGTGACAAACGATCACTTTATTTCTTTCAATGATAATATTAATGATATTAATAGTAATACTAACAAGTAAATGATAATAATGATAACCAGGGCTGCACACTGGCGCCGGTCCGACGGTCAAAGACCGGTAAAAGTCACTGTCGGACCGGTAACTTTTCAGGAAATCCACAAGTTACCGGTCCGACATGACCAGTAAAAAAAAAAGCATTGGTGGGTTCAGTAGAAAGGAAAAGAGCAGCCCTGATCAGGGAGAAACAGAATGCAAGATATCGCACTGTTCAACAAGTTTTACGCAAGTTTTCGTTTATGTCTACCGGTGCAATTTGTACAGTAAACATAGTTTTTAGCACTAGCAGTAGACCGGTTACATTCGCGCTCGCTTGCGCATTTGGTGCTGCTCACGCACTGCCATGCAATGCAATACATGCAAAGCACACGATGCAAAGCATGTACAGTGCAACTGCTTCTCGTTTGCTTGCGATCGGCGATCATGCCAGACAAGAAGCATTGAAAGAAGCGCACGCATTTCCAGGTCATTTTACTCATGATTTTTTAAAGCAAGATCGATCCGATCCCGGCATCGCAGCAGCAGCGTGGCAGTTTAATGTTAGAACCAGAGACTCCAACTCTCCCGCTTTCGACGGGAGATCTCCCGCCGAAAACCCATTTTTGCACAATCTCCCGTTCTCCCGTTTGAGATTTGATTTCTCCCGCCCTGGCTCTGTGTCTCCCGGTGGAAAGGCTTTCTTACTTATTTTTATCGTATGTTGAAAAAATAAGCCTTAGATAGCACCAGAGAACATCTAGAATCCTAGGAACTTCGCGCTTCGCGCACATCAACTTGGAGTCTCCCGTTTGCTAGGGGTTTCGGGCGGGAGAATCTCCAGATCAGAAGGTGCTTGGGGTTGGAGTCTCTGTAGAACTAATTTACTTGTGTCGATTTTTAGAAAAAGTAAAAACACATTCGATATTCAGCGATACAGTAAATGGATCTGATTGCGTTTATTTTCATTTTGCACAGTCATTTCACAAATTAATATTTTCATTCGCTCAGAATGTTCTCATAACGAAGATAGGCGCAAAAAGGATCACGAAATCGGCCCTTCCGTGTACTTTTTAAGAACGCATGCACAAAATGTGAAGAGATAATACTAGGGAGAAAAAAAAATCATGAAATCATGGCAGTCCCGCTTACATATTTCAGGTAGAAATCGTCCCAAAAAAGGATCATGAATTCGACCGGCCGCGTCGTATCTTCCAAAAGATTATGTACGAAATGCGAAGAGATTATAGAGGAGAAAAAGAAAAAAAATAAAATAAAGGACACATTTTGGTGAGTGCATCATAAACGATTACAGCCGAATAACAATTCATGAAATCAACGCAATCCCGTTGAAATTTGAGGAAATATTAGGCGCAAAAAAAGGATCTTGAATTCAGTCCTGCAAGCCGTCTTGGTTATCAAAAACGCATACAGAAATGCGACGAGATTATCGGGAGAAAAATGAAAAAGACTTTTTTACCCTTCTGGTGCGTGTATTACAAAAGATTACATCCGAAGTAATTCATGAAATCGCCACAATCCCGCTGATATTTGAGGTAGAAAAAAAAAAATTGGGGGGAGAAAAATAAAGAACGCATTTTCAACCATTCTAGCTGGTGCGTGCATCACAAAAGATTACATCTGAAGTAATTCATGAAATTGCCACAATTCGTCTGATATTTAATGTAGAAATAGGCGATAAAAGGATCGTGAATTCGGCCGTGTCGTACATGTATAGGCATGTACGAAATGCAAAGAGATTATTGGGAGAAAAATACAGGACACATTTTCAACCCCTTTTGGCCCGTGCATCATATAGTTAACGGCCGAATAATAATTCATGAAATCATCGCAATCCCGTTGAAGTTTGAGGAAACAATAGGCGCAAAAAGAATCATGATTTTTGGCCGTGTCGTATATCTGTTTAGAACGCATTACGAAATGTGAAGAGTTTATCCGGGAAAAATAAAGGACACATTTTCAACCCATTTTGGCGCGTTTATCATAAAAGATTACTGCCGAAGTTATTCATGAAATCATCGCAATCCCGCTGATATTTGAGGTAGAAATAGGCGCAAAAATGATCGTGAATTCGGCTGTGTCGTAGAATGCATGTTCGGAATGCGAAGAGATTATGGGGAGAAAAATAAAGAACGCATTTTCAACCATTCTTGCCGGTGCGTGCATCACAAAAAGTTACATCCGAAGTAATACGTGAAATCGCCACAATTCCGCTGATATTTGAGGTAGAAATAGGCACAAAAAGTATCATGAATTCGGCTGTGTGGAACATCTGTAAGAACGCACTTACGAAATTCGAAGAGTTTATTGGGAAAAAATAAAGGACACATTTTCAACCCCTTTTGGCGCGTGCATCATAAAACATTACAGCCAAAGTAATTTATGAAATCGTCACAATCCCGCTGATATTTGAGGTAGAAATAGGCGAAAAAAGTATCATGAATTCGGCCATGTGGTGCATCTTTTTAAGAACGCACTTACGAAATTCGAAGAGTTTGTCGGGAAAAAATAAAGGACACATTTTCAACCTCTTTTGGTGCTTGCATAAGAAAATATTACAGCCGAAGTAATTTATGAAATCGTCACAATCCCGCTAATATTTGAGGTGGAAATGGGCGCAAAAAGGATCGCGAATTCGGCCCTGCATGTCGTGTACCTTTCATGAACGCATGCACAAATGCGAATAGATTATCGGGAGAAAAATAAAGAACCCCTTGTAGCGCGTGCATCAGAAAATATCACAGCTAAAATAATTCATTAAATCGTCGCAATCCAACTGACCACCAAGAGCAGGTTACGCAGCAAGTTCGTGTGCCGATGTTTAGAAAAAGTCACAAATGCATTTGATACAATCTGATTTTGTTCATTATCATTTTACACTGTAATTCACAAACAAACATTCTATTTTTTCCTATCTTTTTTCTATTTTTTTTTGTGCAGTAAATAATGCAAGTTTTTAAAAAAATATTAATCTGTAAAATGTACATGGGTGTGGGGGGGGGGGGGGGGTACGTCCATAAAAAAACAAGAAAATACGTTTGCAAGTCATTTAATGTTTTTTTAGGTTGTTGTTGTTGACCGGTAAATTTTCTGTTCGGACCGGCAAAAAATGGTAAAACGGGGCATTTACCGGTCCGACAGAGACAGGTTGGACCGGCAGAAAAAATGGGTTAGTGTGCAGCCCTGTGATAACATTGAAAATTTGTCTAATTTTACTTCAGCAGTAGTAGTAGTAGCAGTAGTGATAATAATGATGATGATGATTATAACAATAATCATAATGAAAATAAGGATAGCAATGACAAATTATATTAACAATATGTTTGTGATTAGACTTCATAATCATTTGTATTTCTTATCAACTGAAAAGCTCACAACACAGATGCAAACAGACATATAAAGTTTGTTTCCCCCTCCAGCGTACTCATGCCAATTCCCACCCGAGTCTTCTAGCTAGTCTAACACTGGAAAGACCCCTACATGGGTCTGGGCAACAAAATAAGTCTTTGCACCATTTTCACAACAGAGAAATGCGGAGTAGTCCCAGTTTAAAGGGGCCCTGAAATCCAAATGCATGTTGATTTGTGTTAATTTATGATACCCTGAACATCACTTTTGCAGTGAAATGAATCTCTAGAAACATTCCATATATTCTTAATGATTTTTTCTTCTATTTTTCTTCAGATTACTTGGGAACGCCCACAAAAAATCCTTCCAAACCAATCAATATTCATATTCTTGAGATGACATCATCTGTCAATCATTGCTAAAGTGCTGAAATGTTTAACAAAAGACATTGGAATGCACCTTCCCCTCTACTCAGCATAACTTGCATGTTTCTGTGATATTAATGTGACTAACAAAAGACATGGTGAGGGAACATGCAAGTTACGCTGAGTGGAGGGGAAGGTGCATTCCAATGTCTTTTGTTAAACATTTCAGTACTTTAGCAATGATTGACAGATGAGGTCATCTGAGGAATATTGGTTTGGGAGGATTTTTTGTTGGCGTTCCTAAGTAATCTGAAGAAAAATAGAAGAAAAAATCATTAAAAATATATGGAATATTTCTAGATATTCGTTTCACCGCAAAAGTGATGTTGAAGGTATCATAAATCAACACAGATCAACATGCATTTGGATTTCAGGGCCCCTTTGATACTTTTTCACCTGCATGCATACTCGCACATATTACGTTGTATCTTACACATGAATAACGTCTGTCAAGCAAACATCCAAACATTAATGAAGATTAATGAGAGTAGTCACATGACCCTACCGGCCAATGGGGAGGTTGTTTCGTATGACCCTCTGCTGACCCCTGGTGTACTCGATGTCCACGGTGATGGGGGCGGAGTAGGTCATGTCTCGCAGCCGACATTCGTGGGGCGAGGTCGGCTTGGTGATGTTGAAGCTCTCCTCCACGTCCGGAGCGCCGACGTAGATGTTGAGATACCTGCAAATGAAAGCAAATCGATGAGGTCTGACTATTATCTTACAAGGTATTAACTTTTCATCAGGCATCCTGGAGTCTCAAGCAAATTCATTTACTTCCAACACATACACTGTACCAATTAATAAAGAAGTTAGTAAAATAGCTCATGAGCACATTGATACAAATGACTTTCTCTTTTCTCAGTTGGTTAGGTACTTCAGTCGTTTTCAAAGCAGCATAACGCATTTACTCTAAGCTTGCCTGACATAACAATTTATGGAAGTCATGTTCAAACAAGAAATGAACTTGAATTTAATAGACTACAGTACAGTACTGTACTGTAAGTGACCAGAATAGCCTGTCAGTTGATATGTAAGCAGGCATCCAATTCAATGCTAATATCAAATGCAATAACAACCTCTATCTTTTGATAATGATAAATGCCAGGCTTGCTGTCTGGTGGATGTGCTGGCATGCACCATTTAGATAGGATCAAATGAATAATCATCACATCACCAGGGAATAATTTTCCTGGTATCGCATCGCAATTTGCTATGCACTTTTACACCACTGCTACACAAACTATCTTTCATGTAGCAGTTTTCTTCCATAGAAATGTACAGGATACCATGTAAAATATTGTTCATCAGCTGAAATTGCTAATCAAATTTGAGTTGAAAAATTATTCCCTGCATCACAGATGCTTATCTCAGTGAATTAGCAAGCCAAATTGCCTGTTGGTACAAATAAACTTTTTCTGCTCATGCACAAAGTCGAATAAATAGCAGTACATCTCTATAGACAGGAGACACACAAAAGTAAAACATAATTGTACTTTTTACTCACTTCATGTAGAAGGTTGGGTCAGAGTCACATGTGATTTTCTCATTAGCTTTCATGATCTTCTTGATCTGTTGGGGTTAAGAGAAAAAGTGATACAAGATAATTCACTCAGAAGTAGAACTGGTACAGCTTCATTTCACATGTTTGATGTATTGGTGTTTCAGCGTTCTTATTCTACATGGTCAATGATACTGAGAGACAGGGTTTTTGTGTATAGACTGCTATGACAGGTAAAAAATTACTATCAATAACAAAACCCTACATGGATCCGAGACTACAGACAACAAAAAAACTAAAAGTAAACATAAATAAACCATTATGCGAGATAGAGAGAGAGACAGACAGACAGACAGAGAGACAAATAGACAGACAGAGACATAGATACAGTGTAGAGGAGAGAGAGAGAGAGAGAAGACAAAAGTTTTGACCATCCATTCATTGAAAGCCTGCCAAAAAGTAGAGCCATGGATATTCAACAGGTTGTTTTATCAGTGTAAATGTATTTCAGAGTTGTAATCTTTCCTCATTATACAGTACACATGATTTTTAAAATACTGTAAACGTCAATATTTTCGCGCGATTAATTTTTCGCGCTGAGCGGCTCGAAAACGTATTCGCGGGTTCTTAAATTCGCGCTCCGCAGCAGGTTACTTTACTGTAGTACACATTCACTGCTTTCATCCAAAGCCTCTGCTACATAGCTTGCTATGCCAGCGTACGACAAGCGACGTAGCGAGCGGCTCGACTGCGAGTACAAGCACTCAAATACGTAGTACAGCTGTGACTGTAGTACCGTAGTCACGGGGGAATGTAGCATCGGTGCGTGCGGTGCACACATGCATGCTACAGTACACAGCAATCTATCGTCTCTTCGCACAGTACTAGTAGCGTAAACATGCTTGTACATTGTACTACGTAGCAGTATCATCGATGAAGCGCACACAATTCATCCCGTTCAAAATGTGCATAGAAAATTGTGAAGATATATTCGCGCGTTTTTGAATTCGCGCTAGCCGAACATAGCGCGAAATCCGCGAAAATTAATGTATCGCGAAAATTTCCACGTTTACAGTATTACAAACCATAAAATACAGTGAAATGCCTGCAACACTTGGATTCATTGTGGATGTACAAACCTCAACAGGAGACCACTGATCCAAAATACCCATACACTCACCAGTGTCGTCATTATAACTAAATATTCAAACTGTGGCATATTCAAGTGGCAGTGGTATGTTCAAAATTACAATGTTCTTCAGAGGTGAATCTGGCATACATTGAAATCTGGTGACACACTTAATTGCAAAAAAAAAAAAAAGAAGTTACAAACTGCATGCTGATACGAATGAAATCTACTACAAGACCCAACTTGTCTGTGTTTACCTCCACATTAATGAAGTAGTTGAAGGAGTCAATGTGCTGTCCAACGAGTCCTCGAACCTTGAGAAATGCTGGCAGCAGCTTCCATTTGTCCTGCAGGAAACCAGTGCACAATATTTATGAAGGTAGAACAGAGTGAAAAGTTCAGATACCTTTTAAACAACAAGTAAGCAACTATACTGCCCTACTTTGGCAAAAGGAAGCAAGTGACAAAAGTGACATTTCTTGTAAAAGAGCAAAATGTGTCTGTTATTTGCACTGACGTCAATGGAATATCATGATGTATTACCTTACATATCTCTAAGCAGGATGAGTGTTTATGCATAAAATTTGGTCTGGAAGAAGAACACATTAGGTGAAATATGAAAACATCAATAACTCAAATTTGGATGGTATGTCACTTGCTTCCTTTTGCCAAAGTAGGGCAGTATAGACCTCTCCAACTAATCAACCTTTACAAGAATATCTATTATAGCTGTTTCACTTTCTGAACAATATTCAGAAATCAATGAAGAAACCTACCTCGGCATATAAATAATGTACATTGCAGGGGAGGATCCAGGAGTGCCGTAAAGGGGAGGCGCCTTCATATAAAATATTAAGGGGGGTGCACACATGCTCCGATCCCCCCCCCTCATTTTTTCCCCTTTTTGTTGCTTTGTTTGAACAAAAAATATAAAGAGGGGGCATGCGTCCTGTCCCCCCCCCCCCCCCGAATCCACCAAGCTGCATTGTAGAACACTCTATGTTCTGTTTCACTGTCATTGATAAAAAGATCAGCCTGTAAATTTACAGCTGTAGATATCTAGTTTACATAATCCAATCTAATCAGGGATTTGTTCCACAGAGACGTCTGCTTTCATGACATTCCTTTCCTAGTAATAAACTAGTAGTAGTAATTAGTAGTATACACACCTATGCACAGTGACTGAAGCCAACAAAGGTTCTCATAGTCATACCATACTCAAACCAACTCATACATATTTGTTATCGGGATGCTAATTAAATTTAGATAAATGGTGTGTACAGTTCTGGTTGAGGTGAGGATTTAGCTTTTAACGTTTTGCGAGATACTCAGAAACCACTCTATGAAATGTCAAATAGCACGCAATTCAAGGGGCATCCAAAGTTTATTTGACAAAAATCGGTTTTGAAATGGCTGAGATATCAAAAAACAAGGTGAAACAAAGAGATCCTAATTAAAAGCATGGCCCGTTGCCTTTTATTATTATCACTTTTGGGGATACGGCCATACGGTGGGCAATTGTGCACTTTACGGCCCTATATAATCGGTGCAAGATTTTACCCTAATCGAGCAGTGCGTGCAAATTTGAGTTCCTATCAGGCACCGCGGTTCGACAGCGGGTCTTCCGGCACTGTACTGTGTACATTGTACATGTGTGTGAGATTTCGTGTTGGGATGCATGCAGTGTGTGTGAATCAGTGGTGTGAATGTGTCAACGTGCATGTGCGTGATGAAAGCTCTTACGGTACGCCACATGGTTGCTCTAACGCCCTTCCCTGCCTGTGCGGCGCGGCGTGATCGAGCGCGAGTTGTGCATTGATTGGCACACAACTGGAACGCAACGAGTGGTAAACTTCCGTGCTTCAATCATGATTTTAAATGAATGAATTTTGCGTGATATATTAAGCAGGGCATCACTAATTAAACCTATTGCCGAGGGCGTATGTCCGCTGCGGCCTTGGCGGAATTATTCTGTAAAATAATAATAAAAAAAACACAAAATCTTATCTCGATTCGTCAGTCTGTTAGTGTTTATTTTGTCTACACAGTCTACCAGACGCCGTGCGAAGTGTGTATAGCTACCAATTTACGGGCAGCCACTACATGGACACACACACACACACAAGCGCAAGCCTCGCCCGCGTGGTTGGTTTGGGTGATCAGCTAGCTCCGCAGAAGCGCCGTGAGGCGGGCTTTTACTGACCTTATCACTTGTCAAACGGCGTTCCATACAGCAAGAGAAGCTCGCCAGCTGCTCAGTGGAGAATGGTTTATGGGATATCACCTTGGCACACGGCGAATGAGGTACCGATAATATAGGGCTGTAAAGTGCACAATTGCCATACGGTGTATCTCAGCCATTCGAAAACCAATTTTCATCAAATAAACGTTGAATCCATGATCTTAAAATTACAATTGAATTACATGCTTTTTCATATTTCATAAAAGGTTTCACATTATCTCACTTAGGAATGTTCATAACATGAATTCACACCTCAACCAGTACTGTATAGTCCCTTTAACCATTACTCATGTCTGTCAATAAGGAGCCAGTGTGGTTCGCTTCTTCTCCCAAGACCGTCCTAAGTTTTAGCATGTTACTCCTTCTTTTTCAGACCATCTTTCTTACCATTTACAGAACTAGTTGTGACTTATCAACCGCGAAAGTTGGTACACAAGTAGATTGTGGCCTACCTACAATAAACTTAAACTCTGCCTCTCGGTGTTATTACTATTCTGAGAGTATATAGATCTAAAACATAAATGTTGAGCGACAAACATTGGGCGAGCGCGAGTGTACGATACCTCAATGGTCTTGACTGACACCAAATAAAGTACGTGGGACTGCACATGGTTAGCGTGCCAGCCTAATCAAGTTTATGTCGATTATAATTCAGTTCATTTACCTGAACTGTTTTGACCGGAGCAGTAAGTGCTTCCTTGTCAATTTCCATTTTATCCTCGTATTCATCACCATCCGGATCATCTTTGAGAGTCATTTTGACGGCCGAACGACGGTCGGCCAGGCGCAGGCCAACAGACCGACTCCAGAGTACAGATTGCTTGATTGATCGAGCGAATGTGTGAGATGGCGCTCTCCTCCTCCTATGGGAAAAACGTTGGGTTAGGGTTTTTGGTTATGGTTAGGGTTATGGTTGGGGTTAGGGTTGGGGTTAGGGTTAGGGTTAGGGTTAGGGTTAGAGTTTGATGGTTAGGGTTAGGATTAGGATTAGGGTTAGGTTTAGGAATAGGGTCCCCGATAGATTTTTAGTTTCCCCAATCTGTGCCGTCTAAAAAAAACACGCTTCCCGGTCCGCCCGCAGGCCGCAGCGGCGGCACCCTGCGAGCTAACAGGTGCATGCTGCAGCAGCTCTCTGCTCCATGGCTAGTATTATTGGTAAAGTGTTTAAATACTCGTTATAATGTTTTGAAGGCTATCTCTTTTTGCTTTTTCTTTACATTGTCATCGATCCTCAGTCATCTCAACAATACATAGACTGTATGGATCCCCCCCCCCCCCCCCCAATAAGATCACACCAACTTGAAATCATCATTCCCTGCAGTGATTCTGGCGTCAAGTCTACCCAGGAACGCAAAATTATTTCCCTTTCTTGCGTCAGACTACCCAGCGCCATATTACTACAAAGTATTCCATCCGTATAACAAAGATTACACATTTGGCTTAGTGGCCCTACTCTTTTTTTTCCTCTGTTCCCCCCCCCCCCCCCCCCCCCCCCCCCCGTCCCTCCCTCCCTCTCTCTCCCTCCATCTCTTTAAAGTATCATGTTTTAGATTTATCCTAAAGAAAGAATAACATTTGCGTAATATAGATACAAAAACAGGAGATTATCCTTATGTCTGGAGAAACTTCATGACGAGTCCATTTATTTCTATCTTTTGCTTGTTTCTGGTTGACTGCTAATTGTTCCTAACGCCTCAAGTTTATTTATTCAGTGGAGCTTCAGTCCAATTTCATGTGATTTCTCTTCATACATCACGGTTAAGAACAAGCAAGCAAGCAAGCAAGCAAAAAAAAAAACAAAAAAAAAAACTATTCAACAAAATTGCAAGAATATATGCGAAGATGTTGATAGAGGATGTTAAAGATCTTAAAGGGGAGGTGAGAGAACACGATTTAAAACAACATCATATTCAATGTTACTTGATTCAACATATCGCTGGAATCCCTTAGCATCGTATATTTCTGTTTTTGTTTTTGTTTTTGTTTTTGTTTTCGTAGTTTGTTTGTTTGTTTTTTCAAGGGGGAATATTCCGGCCCTACATTTAATATCTACAAAGAAATCAGTGAGCTTAAAGGGATGTATAGGTTTGGTTGAGGTGAGGATGCAAGTTTAAACATTTGCGAGATAATATTATTAGAAACTATTTTATTATGTGAAATAAAAAATTGCGCATAATTCTCGGAGGAATCAAACGTTTAATAATTTGAGAAAAATCGCTTCTAAACTGGCCAAGATCCAAAGCAAAGCGATCCTAAATAAAAAAATTGGACCCTTCTTTTTTTTAGGATCTCTTCGTTTTACTTTATTATCTGATATCTCAGCCATGCACTCACTGACCAATTTCTATCAAATAAAACATTTTTTCCACTTGAATTGTATATGCTCATTCCATTAATTAATTTCTAAGTATCTTGCAAAAAAAGTCATTATGCTGATTGCTCATCTCTACCAATAATGTTATCATCTCTTTACTCTTTAACAAGTAATGTCAAAAAATAATCCAGTGAAGGCGAACAAATAATGACCTTGCATGGCAAAACGAACAAAGAGTCCCACTCCTTGATTTTACGTGAGGACTAAAGGAAAAAAGAAAGTGAAATGCGTCAACTCTTTTCTGAAAGAGCTATTATACCCTTCTTCTAAGTTTGGGAGCAGAAAATCCATGTTAAAGGGCATTTTCAGCAGTTTTGCTACAACCTTTTTGGGAGAGTACAGATAGTGAGATCAATTATGTCTTAGAGGCCCTTTTCATTTCTTGATAACCCTTTGCACACTCTTCTTTTTTAAATCTCTAGTAATTTTTGAAGGTATAACGCTACTGCTTTGTAAGTTTTCGTTAATTTGATTTGATTTTATTTATTCACAAAATGCATATACATACATTATTCACAAATATGCACATAGTTTGTATATGAAACATATTACACATTTTGTCTGGATCGTCATAAGCTATGAAAAGCTTGACTGGGACGTCCAGTTATGGATAACGTACACACTATACATAAACATCATAAAAAAATAATGTATTATGCGCGTTCAAATTGTTCATATATAGGAAGATGAGAGAAGGAGAGAAAAAGAAAGAAAAGTGAGAGGGATACTCTACATCATGGTAGTTAAAGGTCTACAAGATTGACAATTCTGGTAACAACTAACATAGAAAGACTCGCTGCTATTTTATAATCTATGTACATAGTGTACGTATGACAAAATAAACCTGTGAACCTGGGGTAAGACAGCAGGCAAGAACCATGCAAATAGTATTGTTTAAACATATTTGCAAAGAAGGGTATTCTTTACTAAGATAGTCTTCTAAAAATATGCTTTGGACATCATGGACATGGATCATGGACAGAATGACATTGTTAATGGAGCATACTTACTTTCGGCCTGACATGATAATCCCTTCATTGATGTTGCTGCCTTGGTTCCCACCCTGTTTTTGTGTATTTTTTGTTTTGTTTTGTTTTTATAGCGCCGTTTGGTGAGGCGCTTGGATAGATCCTGCACTTTAGAGCCTCTTTTCTCGGTTCGAACTTTTCCAGAGTGTGTGTTTTCTTTTCAATATTTAGATAGGTTAGGAGAGTCCATTTCAGTGGAGTTATACATCATTTTAAAGCTGATAGATTCATGCTCTTTCAGAATCTGTCCTTAGGGCTAAAAATCCATGTCTGGCAACTTTTTGTTGGTTTTGGGATGCAGGGTCACAAATATCCAGTATCAAAGATAAACATATAGAAAATAAGCTAGAATGTACAGTGAATAACAGGGTTTATTGAGATTAGTAGAGTAAATTTGTGGTTTGACCCCAAAGAAATTGATACAAAAGGTTTTTCAACGGTTTTGGGTAGGTTTTGACCTCCAAAAGAACATACTAAAAATCTACTCAAATCCACCTACCGGAAAGGGCCTATTTCTAAGATGGCGTCCAATATGGCCGCCGTGGGCTTAAATTTCTATAGAATGTGCAATAGCTGGCCTACATTTGTGATTTTTGTGTCAATTTCTATGTTTTGGAGGTCAACGAATCCAATGAAACCATTTTCAAAGTTGATCAGTGATGGGAAAAACCTTAAGTCCAAGATGGCGTCCAAAATGGCCCCCAAAATGGCCGCCATGGGCATAAAATTGCTACTAAATTGTCAATAAATACCGTGCATGTGTGATAAAATTAACATGTGTCAATTTCTATATGTTGGCGGTCAACAAATCCACTGATATCATTTTCAAAGTTGATCAGTGATGGAAAAGCCTTAAATTCAAGATGGCGTCCAAAATGGCCCAACAAAATGGCCGCCATGGGCATAAATTTGCTACTAAATTGTCAATAAATGCTGTGCTTGTGTGATGAATGTGTCGATTTCTATGTTTTGGAAGTCAACAAATCACCTGATATCATTTTCAGAGTTGACTAATGATGGTAAGGCCTTAAATCCAAGATGGCGTCCAAAATGCCCCCCCCCCCCCCCAAATGACCACCATGGGCGTGTACTTGTTGTAAAACAGGCAATAAATGGACTACGGTAGTGTTTGTGTTTATTCCTATGTTTTGAAGGTCATGCCCAATCCTTTAAATAGTGTCTACCTGAAAAGTTGTCCCGTGTGTAGTGATCAGAATTAATTGACCATCTTGTGCATAACATAAATAAGAATATGCTTTGGTAATCTAGAAAGTAATAAATTAATCGGCATTCTCACAATGATCACCATTTCCTCTAGAACGTACTTTCAGTTAAAATGCCTTCAAGTTAGGGTAAATCGAAAACATCAACGAAAGTTCGTTCATTGAAGTAGCATTTACCATAGATAAACTATGCTTCCTCTTCGTCCTCCGATACTGTCTTGTTGAAAGGATTTTCGCAGGTATCAAGTTGACAGGGTCCGCAGACGCTGTGGCATGGCAGACCGTTTCCCCTACAGCTACAGCGACTTGTCCTACAGCCAGTTGTGCAGTTGCATCGGATCATCTTCAACAACTTTTCTGGAGCAGCGTCCTTGTCTGACACGACTGGAACTGGTTTATTATCCTCCAGTTTCCAACCCGAGTCTGTTGCCTTCAAGTTTCCGTTCCTCCCCATCCAGACCATAATCTGATAGTATACTCTCAGGGAGTGAAACCTTGTTGAAGACGCTGTTGGTGGCAGACGTTCTGGGGTGACAAACGACTTAGCTGAAGCCAGTTTCTTCCACAAAGACATTATATCGCTTGGTGAGGGAATCACAGGGATGTCCTCCAATTAATACTTTCATGGCATTGTTGCCATTTTCCACGACCATGTCTCTTGTTTGGTTTGGGACAAGGAAGGTGTTTGCACAAGTCTTGATTGCTGAATCCCCCTTTGCCAGTTTCTGAAATGCTGACTTTTTTCCAATTCCAAATACTGGAGATGTCGAGTCACAACCAGTGAAGGCATGAAGGAAGAGAAGATGTGGGCATAGCTCTTCACCCAATGATACTTTCAGCTGGTTGATATTGTGCACCTTCCAGTTCCTGGATGAATTGTCAAAACGAAAATACAGTTCTTTGCTGTCGACGCTAGCGTAATGCAATAATAGCACCAACAGATCTGTATCTTCTCCAATCAGGGTAGTTGATTGTTGGTATGACGATGTCACTGCCGCTTTTGCTCTGTCTACATCGGCATCCCCAGGTGCATGAATTACGTTCAAGCCAATCGCTTCATATCCTCACTGATGAGGTTGATGAGCTGTTGCTTGTTGGAGCTCCTGGACAGGAACTCATCCTTTTTGCCAGAGAATTCTGTTCCAGGTGTGAAGCTGACTTCGGGATGAACAATATGGCCACGGCCCTTGTGTGTATTGTCCTTAATAGATGGTAAATCATCATAACCATCGAAAACGACTGTTGCTTTTCCATAGTGACGAATATTGAAGTCGGCATACAACTTGGCTAACACATAGAAACTGTCCCTGGCTGTCCATGACAAACGATGCAGCAAGGAGCCACCATCAAGAACATAGTGCTCAGTTTGGGGAACAGAGTCAGACACGGTATTATTTGACACTTTGGAAGAATGGTCTCTGATAGCTTGAACTAATTGAGGTTTGTCAGCCTTTCTGAAAATACCTATACCCTCAAACAGGGCAGGGGGAAATGGGCTCAGCTCATAGCCCATGACATCTTCCAACGAAATGTCTCCTGTTTTTGACACGACAAGAAATCTTTGAAAGAGTAGAGCAGGATCAATTGCTCTGTCTGGACAAAGTTTGACTGAAGATACATCTCCAAGTGTTTTGGCTCTGTCTTTTCGTTTGAAGGAAGATGTGAAAGCGGGTTTATTGACCATGCTTTCCATAATCTTCTCTCCAACAGACTTATACTCGAGGACATTCACATCTGACGCGGCCACCACTCCAGTCACAACATTTCTTAGTGAGGGATCTGGAGAAAATGGAAAGCATTCATTGAGTTTTGAACTGATTTTGGCTAGGTCAGAAGCATCTCTTTCCATCCTTGTGCCACTAGATTCCTTGTGTTGTTCACTAGTCGTGTACAAAAGAACAGTGAATTCCTGCATCGCGCTGTTATATTCCGACGTGACCGGCATTGACATTGTCCATAGAGACAGTTGTTCTTCACCCATCCCACTTCCGCGTGTTAGGCCACCAGTGCTCTTCAGGGATCTCATCAAGGTCTGTTCGATGACAAGATCAGGGCTTAGACCCGCCCAGAACTTATTACTCCGTCGGATGACATGGAATCCATCTGCAAATTTGCAGAAGACATCTGGATGATTCGGTTCTAGCTCTGTCATTTCTTGAAGATACAAGTGAGAAGACTTCAGGTAGTTGTAATGGCCAACAGCAGCAAATATTGGCAGACATTCAGTTACAGCATGTGGTGCATTGGCCAAGATCCTTTTTGATCTGCCATGATCAACTTTCTTGCGACCCCTAACATTGTCTGATAATTTAACCACAACTGACTTGTCTTGGATCTTGTTGGAAGTTCCTTCTTCCGTTTGTCCATTTGTTTTCTGATTGTAACCATTGCTTCAGATGTCACGACATTCTCAAGCGTTGTCTCACTATCCAACACCTTAGAGTACATATCCTCTGACTGAGCCACAAGTGATGCAAACTCAGTATTCTCATTCATCATTTCGGATACAACCATTCGATTAAGGCACTTGTCTACCAGCAAATGTCCTCTGAACGCTCTTTGAACTGCCTTTCCAGTCATCATATGCACCACTGCATTCTCACCATTCACGACCTCTAGAACCTTGCTGAGCCGTGTTCCTTGCATGAGTGTTCCTATGGCACCGAGCAAGTTCAGGAACATATGACAACAGCCAAGCAGTAATACACCCCTTCTTCAAGGGACTGTCTTGCAGTGCATCTTGGATGATTTCAGCAGCTTTCCAGTAGAGTGGTTGATCAAATGTTATGATGGGTGAGAAATTGTGCTTCATTGCCATGTTGGTAAGGAACTCCAAAGTCGATAGAATGCAAGTCTTATCCCCTAAATACATGTCTATCATTGGCAAAAACATCACTGAAGACTGACCAGGGTGTTCATACCCTCGATGAAGCGAGCACATCATTCCTTGCCAGTTTGGGGTAGCCTTTCGGAAACTGAAGGATAGCTCCCACAAAATATCGATGCTCACACCAACAGTGTGAAATAATAAGACAACAATGACCCAACTCAAAATTGACATTTTGTTTTAGATTTGATTTCATAATCAAAACAAACCATCTGAATTTTGCACATATTATCAAGGTGTCAAATAGACTATTGGTGCAAGTTTTTGAAGCAACAATGAACACAGGGACAAAGAACTTGTTGTTATGCGACAAAAGATCGCACAAACTTGAAACTGAAATGTATAATCAATAGCCGAGTTAGTAGTTAAAAACTAGTAAGGAAAATGCACATAAGTGGGATTCCATATCAGAATTTCAAGTTTTGTTACACTAGCACTTGGCAAAAAATGATTTTGCCTGGATTATACAGCTGACCTCCACAATAACGGATTAAATCCAATCCAAACATTGGAAGTATCAGATACGTATTGGGTATTTTGAGTATAACGAATTATTGCCTGTTTTATAGAAATTTTAACCCCATGGTGGCCATTTTGGATGTCATCTTAGATGCCATTCCTGGTTTTAGAGACTTTCCCTTCACTAATCAGCGTGACAAGATAGTTTTAGTTGATTTGTTGACCTCCAAAATATAGAAACTGACACAAGCATATCACAAATACACGGCATTTATTGGCAATTTGATAGCAATTTTATGCCCATGGCCGCCATTTTGGGGGCCATTTTGGACACCATCTTGAATCTAAGGCTTTCCCAACACTAATCAACTTTAAAAATGATATCAGTGGATTTGTCGACCTCCAAAACATAGAAATCGGCACATACATCACACATGTCCGGCATTTATTGACAATTTGATACCAATTTTATGCCCATGGCCGCCATTTTGGGGGCCATTTTGGACGCCATCTTGGATTTAAGGCTTTCCCATCACTGATCAGCTTTGAAAATGATTTCAATAGATTTGTTGACCTCCGAAACATAGAAATTGACACAAAAATCGCAAATATAGGCCAACTAGTGCCCATTCTATGGCAATTTAAGCCCACGGCGGCCATTTTGGACGCCATCTTGAAAATAGGCCCTTTCCGGTAGGTGGATTTGAGTAGATTTTTAGTATGTTGTTTTGGAGGTCAAACCCTACCCAAAACCGTTAAAAAATCTTTTGTATCAATTTTTTTGGGGTAAGGCTGTTTTTTGTTGTAGATTTACCCAACTAGATGTAAAAAAAAAGAACGAAGGGAATAGTTTTATGGGTGTTTTCAAATTCAGTAGGCTACTAGGAGTACCCTGTAGTGGGGATCTCTGCACTGAAAACTATCATGTCGTATAAAGGGAGTGTCCCATCATGGCGGAATTTTTAGAGGTAACATTTTAATAGGCCTGATATGGGATCAATTTTTGAGTAGCCCAATCTTTTATTCGTTTGGCATCATACATTTCATTTCATTTCATTTCATTTTATTTCATTCTCCTTTATCCAACAGAACACAACACTTAGGTTATTATCACAATCGTAGATATACACACAACTTGGAAATGATATCAAATGATACAATAATAATTATATCTAAAGTTACATATAATTATATGCATATATACGCAAAATAATACAAGTCTATGTTTCAGTAGGAAAAAAAAAGGAGAACTGAGAGGTCCACTAAAAAGCAAGCTTGTAGATTGTGAACCATACATTTATGTAATTCGACATGAATCGTGGAATTTCCCCATTTACCAGCGTTATTCTGTAACGACCTTTTTTTCTGTGAATGTCAACTTTTTTCTATAAATGCTTGGATACCCATCTTCACTTATTTGTCCTGCTTTTTTTTTCCCATCGCAGGCATACATTTTCCATCTCTCCTGTCAGTAGGCTTATACACTGTTCTTTAATATGATTGTAACAATATACGTGAGTGTATAAACCTGAGAGCTGTAATTGGTATATCATACAACATATCTTTGTCAATAAGTTGCAAAAAAATAACAACAACTTATCATGTATACAAAGTGATGACATCACCTCAAAATATTATTTTACTGTGCACACAGTGGTATCGTATTTAGTCCTTCTCATTCATGAAAAAAAGTAAATTTAAGCAGTCCAGTAAATATATCATATTTTTTCTCTCCTCTGTTTTTTTTTTCTTCTTTTTTTTTAAGCTACAAGTTTTTAATCAAACTGCCACTCTTCTGATGGCTAAACATGGACGGACGCTTGCACGGTACATCTATGAGAGGGGAGTGGAATACTTTCCTGTGTGTTTACAGTCGGTGACAGAAAAATGATAATCACATAATCATTGCACAAAGTGGAACCAACCGATGAGCTTCAGTGATGATATTCTGCAGCTCTTGGTAGAATGCTTGCCACCCGATTTTGACAGAGAAGTGGCAGCCATGAATTAAAAAGTGCGAAGACCTGTTGTTGTTGTTATTGTTGTTGTTGTTTGTACCTCAGCTGATTTTGGTAGACAAAATGCCCCCAATCCAATCATAACAGCGAATCATCGTCCCTGTTTCCATTGGCCCTCACTTTAAAAAAATGAACAAACAAAAACATGCAAACAAACAAAACAGTAGCGCAGCCCCTTATAGTGGCATAACTCTGCAGTCTGCAGATAATCAATAAACAACATATTAAACTGTTATGCTTACTATACAGTGAAAATCAGTGGAGAAAGAAAGACAAAATAGTTAGTCAGACAGATCAATTCCATGGATCGAATCATGTTAGCTTGCAGATGCAGGCCAATGATTTGAAAATCTACTTTTTCAATAATGTCTCTTATTTCGATGCAGCGATTATAATAATGTATACCCACAAGTGCACTTATCAGATTTTTTTTTTTTGTTTCTATTATCATTTCACGTCCACAATTATCTACAGGTCACTTCATGGAAACTATATTAATCTTTGTTCGACCTGATGAGCGGTGCATGGGGGGGGGGGGTGGTATAGGCCTTATATGATAGCAATGAGTCTTGTCGGTTTGTTTACTTTGTCTTGGTAATTACATGTACATGTTTTATTATTTTTGCTTGTATGACATAATGATAAAACAACACGCACTTATAAATGCGCCAATTAAGCCGAATTTACAAGGGGTCCCGTTGTGTTTGTTCGTGTGTTACAGAGACTCCAACCCAAAGTACCTTCTGATCTGGAGATTCTCCCGCCTAAAACCCCTAGCAAACGGGAGACTCAAAGTTGATGTGTGCGAAGCGCGAAATTCCCAGGGTTCTAGATGCTCTCTGGTGCTATCTAAGGCTTATTTTTTCTACATACGATAGAAATATGTAAGAAATCCTTTCCAACGGGAGACAAAGAGCCAGAGCGGGAGAAATTAGATTTCAAACGGGAGAACGGGAGATTTTGCAAAAATGGGTTTTCGGACGGGAGAGTTGGAGTCTCTGGTGTTACTACTGGTTTGTTTGTCGGCGCAGCCCGGATCAGGAAGAAAGGTATTGACCGTTATAAACGAGGGCTGGCCAGGGCTCTATGCTCTTGTAACAGTTGCGAAACCACAGTGATTGGATAACACAGGCATTGTGTAAACACGTGGAACTCATGCCTTACGCAATTTTGCGAAAGTTAGTCTTAGAAAGAAATACATCTTATCCAAGAATGCAGATGCTCACCTTTACATGTAAACATGTGAAATCATTCCACTGTTACTTTGTACTTCATCAATGTATGATTCACTGGTATTTACTAGTGTGACATTACTGCACCAGCTGTCATCGAGCTTTTCTTGATATTAATGTAAGTAGTGAAAGTTGATTTAGAAATAAGTGTATAGGAAGAGACTAACCATGTTCCAGAGCTGAGTACACATATACATGACCACGTGTTTTCTCATTGGCTGACTCCACGTACTCGAGGAAGATAACTGTACCCAATGCAAGCTGGGTCGGGTGTTGTGTCTTGTGATCAATGTGCACGTATGGCGCGGCGGCAGGCTAGGCAGTGGCAGTAGCTCAGGAACCTAACGGCGAGCACGGGTTAGTCTGGCTTCCAGACCCTCTGCCCATACTATTTCGCTATCCATGATATTGACGCCCTCAACGTCGAAAACTAGTATAGTTTAAGTTGATTTTCTCGCGCAGAGGCGCCTTTGCCTTCGGCAAAGGCGGCGACTTCGTCGCGGGGCGGCGACTTCGTCGCCGCGGAGTCCAGTTGGCAAAGGGTCTGGAAACCAGACTAGCACGGGTGAGCGAGCAGCGTGCAATGATGCTGAGCAGCAAATATTGGACTTCTGTGGTGAAAGGCTATGTTTAAATGCACGGAATGTCAAGATATCAACGCTGTTTTCACTCCACATGAATCGCGATATTTTAGAGAGACTACAAAGCCCATTTTAGGCAAGTTGATCGAGAAGGCGCATCACTGTGACTCTGTGAGAAAATACGCAAATTTACAAGACTTTCGCCTCTAGCGTTACGTCGTTACGGCTCATCGGCTAGGTATGTAAAGATAGACCCTGGCTGGGCCGCCGCAGGGGCGGCGCGGCTTGAGCTGGTTGGATGAACTAGAGCTCGCGCTCCTGCTCCTGTAAAGATATGTACTTTTTGTTGGTTTTGTGAAGCATGGTCACATTTAGAAAGTATGTAATAAGATTGTTTGAATATACTCTTTACAGAAGGCACATTCACCGTAGTTGTGTAGAGATCAGCAGATATCTTGATAATTGAGGGTAACTGAGAATTATACTTCTTAAAACAACCCTAACATTAACAAACAGCCCTAACTCGATCCGCTTTCGGAGTATTCTTGATTCCAATGCACTTTCTGTAATGATAGACAAACCAACCAGAATCAATGGTCTCTCATCATCATTATTAGACAATATCTTTGTAAAAGCTCCAAGAACCTTTTCGCAGTCCGGTTTATTTTACTCTGAAATTTCTGATCATTTACCTGTGTTTTGCATACTAGTCTATATGGTTACCAGTCTCATGCGAATGGGCCAGTGAGAAACGATAAGAAGAGAAAGATTACTGACGAAAAGGTGTCTGGTCTGAAAGCCAGCTTGCTTTCTGAAGATTGGGATGATGTTCTTGCTTCTGAAAATGCTGTGACGGCTTTTGATATTTTTTGGGAGAAATTCTACGGGCATTTTGATAAGCACATTCCGTATGAAAAGCCAAAACCTAAGGAACAGGGATCGCATCCTTGGATTACCAGTGGTATACTCGGATCAATAAAAAGAAGAAATGCTCTCTATAAAAGAAGTATAAAGAAACCATCTCTGGAAAACATTGAAAAATACAAAAAATACCGAAATAGATTAACATCAATTATTCGATCCTCTCGTAAACTGTTTTACTCTACACAATTTGAAAAAAACTACAGGCAACATTGCCTCCACTTGGAGGGTCATAAAGGGCGTTTTAGGCAATCAAGGCAATACTTCTGCCCTAGAAAAAATCTTAGAAAATGGACAAGAAATTACTTCTCCTGTTGACGTTGCAAACTCTTTCAATACCTATTTTGCAAATGTTGGACCTAACCAGGCTAAAAAGATTGATAGGAATTGCTTGAATTTTAGGGAATATCTGAAAGGCCCTTCAGAATTTTCAGTCTTCTTGCAGCCTACTGACTGCATTGAAATTCTTGAAATAGTTACTGCATTCAAATCTAGTCACTCTTGTGGACATGATGAAATAAGTACATATTTATTGAAACAAATCATTGGCTCAATCATCACCCCACTTGTTCATATTTATAATCTCTCTCTGGTGACTGGAGTATTTCCTTCCTCATTTAAGCTAGCCAAAGTAATCCCTATCCACAAAAAAGAACCTAAAACGCGAGAACCCATCTGACTGGTACAAATTTCTGAAAGTTATGACCTCCCAAGAGAAGAAGGAGACTACCATAACGGTGCCGGGCATCTCATCCTCAGACAAAGCCGGGATAGCCGATGCCGTCAACTGCCACTTTGCAAATATCGCTGACGATATCCCCGAACTTGATCTCTCCAGTCTTCCTGCGTTCCTTCCCTCACATGTGCCGATCCCTCACGTTCAACCCTGGGATGTTGAAAGGGAATTGAGGCGAATCAAACCTGGCAAATCCGGTGGGCCAGACGATATCCCTGCTCGGATTATTCGGACTTTTTCCGTTGAACTAGCTGAACCATTGTGCGAAGTGCTAAACTCGTCATACGAAAGCTGCTACGTACCACACCAATGGAAGGATGCAATTGTGTGCCCAGTTCCTAAAGAACAATCACCAGCACCTGTGGACAAACTACGCCCTATTTCTCTGACTAACCACTTTGCAAAAATCCTTGAGCTGTTCGTCTACAGACGCGTTATGTCAGAGTTAGCTCCTCAACTTGACCCAAAGCAATACGGAGCACGTGCTGGACATTCCACTACGCATTGCCTGGTTGACCTGATGGACTCCCTCTACAGGAACATGGAGACCGCCGGCCAAGAGATTACTGTTGTGTCAACTGATTTCAGCCGCGCATTTGATCGGGTCGACCACACAATCTTGGTGAGGAAACTCGTGGACTTACAGCTTTCCCCATCGATAATCAGATGGATCTGTGAGTTCCTCACTAGACGTAGATGTCGTGTCCGATACCAAGGAGCGTTGTCACCATGGCAACCTGTCACAGCCGGCGTCCCACAGGGTACTCGTCTTGGTCCTGCATTGTTCCTCGCTCTGATCAATGACGCGTTGTGTGGTGATCTTGACAGCAGATGGAAGTACGTGGATGACATGTCGCTCGCACTGTGCCCTGATCGCTGTTGCAACCCATACAACCGCATGCAGGATGTCCTCACCTCGTTGGAAGATTGGTGTGACAACAATCGTGTGAGGCTCAACCCCAAAAAGTGCAGTGTCATGAGGCTTTCCTTCGGGAAACGAAGCCTCCCAGATTTCGATTTTACACTTTGCAACGAAGTGATGAACGAAGTCACGTCAGTGAAGCTCCTAGGCGTCATGATACAAAGTGATCTCAAGTGGGAGTGCCATGTCCGTACCATGGTATCGCGGGCAAACCGTCGCATGCACATGCTCCGAATGTTGAAATCATTTAACATGCCTAGTGATGATCTTGTGTCTGTGTATATTGGGTTCATTCGACCGCTTCTGGAATACGCGTGCCCAGTGTGGCACTCAGGTCTCACGGTCGCACAGGCAGGTCTACTTGAGCGGGTCCAGAAGAGGGCACTGAGGACCATTCTACCGCACTGCAACTACGAGGTAGCACTGGAAACAGCCCAAATCTCCAGCCTAGAAGTGAGACGCGAGGAGTTGTCTCTGAAATTTGCGCAGAAATCGGCAAACTCTGTACACTTCCAGAAATGGTTTGTGTTGAACGCGTCCTCTCGAAAACTCAGACACACAAAGCGCTACATGGAAAAAAGATGTCGCACTAAACGCTTTGAGAATAGTGCAATTCCTTACCTCACAAGGCTGTTGAATTCTAAATTAATGTAAATTATTTTGAATTGTTATCCCGGGTTAAGATTACTGATAAGTCTCTGTGTGGTGAATGATGACACGCCCCTCATACTCATTCCTTACACTTTTATTTTTCTCTCTCTCCTTCAGCCTTTTACTTCTTTCTTGTTCATAAAATGTCATCAAGGTCATACCCGATTGCATAATACAAATGAGTTCTATCATGCTATTTTCTTAATGGATAACTTTCCCGATCACGTCACTATTGGACTTCTGAGTAAGGTTGTACATGCATCTATGGCTGTGTTCGCATATACATGCATACCTATTTGTGTATACACACATTCACATATTCCTTTCTTTATCTCTCCTTCTCCTACTCTATCTTTACCTGACCCCTCATTTACCCATTCTACCCTGGTCTTTCCATCTGTTTTACCATCAGGTGAAAGCCTTCATTCACTCTGTTATCATTTTGATGGGGCCACCTTCCCTTTCACGTTGTTGTATCTCTTTATTTTTGCAATTTTTAAAGTGTGCGGTCCATGATAATATGTATGTATGCATTTATTACTGTGAAAGCTAAATAGGATATAAATGTGTCATTTTTGCATTCTGCATCCCCATACAAACGTCTCCATTTATGTACATGCATATGACTGTGTATGTATGTACAGTATGATTATACCTATATATGCATGTATTACATAAACATCAAAATATTGGTTAGACCCTTTTTTATCCAGTTTGCCTTGTCCTTCCCATCTGCTCCGGCAGGCGAATTTTTTCACTGATGTTATTATTTTGATGGGGCTATTTTTCTGATTATGTTGCTGTTCATTACCGATTATTTTTCTATTTTTTCAATATCTATTAAAATCAGATGTGGTTTATGATATTTGTTTTACTGAGAAAGCTATATGTAGAACATAAATATGTTATTTTTTTAACTCTGCCCCCCCCCCTTAGAAAGGTTCGTTGTGTGTACATGCAAATGACTGTGTATTTGTGTGTATTGTGTACACCTGTATATGTATTGTATACACATATCTACTTATTCCTATCTTTATCTCTCCTTCTCCCCCTATTCCTCTCGTATCTCTACTCCACATCTCTTCCGTATTGATACTTACGTTGAGAATCACTCTCACAACGTTATCTTTTCCCCATATTTCTGCAAATTCTGAATGGAGAAATATGAAATTTGTATCCATACTTTTGTACAGTTAGACGAATTTTTCTGTGAATTTGATGTTATTTTGATGATGTTTAAAGAAGAATGTGGGTTACGGGGCTTTGGAAGGGTCGGTTGAGAGTGCTATATGTAGGGTATATAAGTCATATGTGATAACTCAGCCATCAGAATGAAATTTTGTTATGAAATGTAAAAACAGTGATTTAATTATATTTGGGGTTGTGCAATCACATTTCGAAATACCTTTTATTTATCAGTCATGTAAACCTGATGTTTTGTGTATGATGTTTTGTAGTTTTAATGGAGTAGAGGCAAATCAGTCGTCACAGTATTTTTTGTGTAATTCTGTTTGTTTTGACAAATGCGGAATATGTTCTTATCTTGCATAATGCTCAACTTATTGATTTCTGTAATTATGATATTTTCCCACTTATTTCTATCACACGTGTAAATGCTTTATTCTGTAATTGTCTGAATGTTTGAATTTGTATGTACATATTTTATGTTATATTACACGCAATTTAGCCCTTGGGCTACGAGATGTGATATGAATAAATAAACCTTTCAATAAAAAGATGACAGAGTGTTAATCTCGAATTACAGACCAATTTCAATTTTACCTGCCTTTTCTAAAATCTTAGAGAGAATTGTATATAACAGGCTCTATGATTTCTTGGAGAAACATAACTCTCTAAATCCTGAACAATATGGATTTCGGAGGTCTCATTCAACTGACCATGCCCTTTTGAAATTTTATGATTGTGTCTCTGGTGCTCTAGCTGCACGTGAGCTAGCCTTTAAACAAGGCGACTTGCTCTGCGTGCCCCCGTATAGCGCGTTTACCCCACAAACCTGTTGGCCGGCGAGTGGAGCGAGCCGCCTTTATCCACTCGTTCAGGGATGTGTACTTTTGTCGTTGTTGTTGCTTTATATTCTTTGACAAATTTGCGTACAAATTTGACGCAGAAAATACACACGGCACCAAGGCAAGCCTCGTTAATATTAAAGCCTCGTTAATATTAAGTAACTATTCTTATTCTACTTAATATTAACGAGGCTTGCTTTGGTGCCGTGTGTATTTTCTGCGTCAAATTTGTACGAAAATTTGTCAAAGAATATAAAGCAACAACAACGACAAAAGTACACATCCCTGAACGAGTGGATAAAGGCGGCTCGCTCCACTCGCCGGCCAACAGGTTTGTGGGGTAAACGCGCTATACGGGGGCACGCAGAGCGAGTCGCCTTGTTTAAAGGCTACACGTGAGCATGTTATTGGTGTGTTTATGGATCTTAGTAAGGCATTTGACACACTTGACCATTCGATCCTCCTGTCTAAGCTCTGTCACTATGGTGTAAGGGGTGTGGCTTATCAGTGGTTTTCTAGCTACTTGTCAATGAGAAGACAGTTTACTCACTGCAACTCTGTTAATTCTGACATTCTGTATCTGAAATGTGGTGTTCCACAGGGATCCATTCTAGGCCCACTTTTATTTCTCATCTACATAAATGACATTTGTGATGTTTCAACAATCTTGACCTACACCTTATTTGCAGATGATACCAGTGTTTTCTTAACTCATCGTGATGTTCGAACCCTTGAACTCACTATTAATTCAAAATTACCAAAGCCAACATCATGGTTCAGAAGTAACATACTACATGTATCTCTGAATGTGCAGAAGACTAATTTCATTCACTTTAAAGGGAGGAAATGCTCAGGTGCTCAACAAATTAAGGTCAATCTAGATGGTACCCGCATTGAAAGGAAAACATGTACAAAGTTCCTTGGCGTATTAATGATAAACTTAATTGGAGTGACCATGTGAATCATATCGCTACACCGATATCCCGCAATATTGGTATATTATATAAAGTAAAAAGTTTTGTTTCTGACAAAGTGCTTTTGATGTTATATAACACTCTAATACTAGGTGTTTCAAAAAACATTTCCCACTTTTGATCATAAATATTTCAAAAACTATTCATTTGATAAAACTGTCATTGACATGAGTAATAGCTGGATAGTGTACAATTTGGTTGGAGGTGATTTGCACGTGAAAACATAAATCAGTTTCATTAAATCTAAGATTGATTTTGAAGTAAGCTTTCAGATTTTGGTCAAATTTTAACCCTCTGTACAAAAATTGAACTTCGCACAGGAACCAATGATGTGTATGTGAGTGTGTGCTGACAATGGCCCTGAACAATGGACATGCCTGAACCATCTGTTGACTAGGCGTCAGTCTGGCGCTCCCTGGCACATGAATGCTTAATCAATAATTCATGTGGATTGCCCTGGGCACTGCTAGTCTGAATTCATGCACGGTAAAGTGCTTGCAAACACCACATTTCATTCCAGCTGGCAATCATTTTCAAATTTTGCTTCTGACATATCACCAAATTTGGGATATATAGATAAGCATAAATGATCTAAAGTTCCTCATTTCAATACAACTGTCTACTAATTGGTAATAGTCTGACAAAATTTTCGCTTTTTCAATAAAAAGAGATCATTTTTGGTAAAGAGTTCAGCAGCATTTATCATTGGGGCGATTTGTTTCAGAGTACATTTATTTAAGGCTCCATACACTTGTATACACAAGTGTATACTCTAATTGATTTTCTTTACTTCCTGTCACCACGTTTACGATAGCACAGAAGGTATTCATTGTAATTTTGTTTTTCAGAAGTAGGGAGAGCACTGACGCGACTTAACGACAGTATCGACAGGCGTTTGACTTTACACAGATACTGCCAGAGGCTGAATAAAGACTAGCTGTGATAGTGGAATTTCTCATGAATGAATAATGAAGCATTCAAACCCTGGCCATTGTTCAGGACCATTGTCAGGGTGTTAACCACACACTCCCATACACACCCATTGACCCCTGTGCAAAGTGAAATTTTGTACAGAGGGTTGAAAATAGAGCAAAGTCTGGAACGTAACTGTGAAATTAATCATGGATTTCATGAAACTTATTTATGCTTTCATATTTAAACCACCTTCAACCAAATTGTACACTATTCAGCTATCACTCATATCAATGACAGTGTTATCCGATATATAGTTTTTGAATTATTAAGAATCAAAAGTGGGAAATGTTTTTTGAAACACCTAGTATCTTACCTTATATTTCGTATTGTAATATTCTGTGGGCAACGTCAAAGAGTTTGACAGATAATATCCTTTTGTTGCAAAAGAAAGCTGTTCGCATATCAGGGTCTGGTTTCCTAGAACATGCAGACCCATTGTTCTTGAAATTAAAATGTTTAAAAGTAGATGATATACATTTCCTACAGACTGCCCTCTTCATGTTTCGTTCTAAGCAAGACCTATTACCTGTCTCTTTTTCGACAATGTTTCAACTTAACAGTGCAGTTCACTCGTATCCCACGAGACAAGCATCAGATATACATTTAGTGAACCCCGGTACTGCACTAGCCTATAAATCAGTCAGACATACAATAATAGCGGTCCTGATGTCTGGAATGCGCTACCTCAGCATGTTCGTAATTTACAAAAAATAGTTACTTTCAAAAGGTCGATCAAACATATTCTATTATCAGCTTCACGCTGAACTCCTGGATACTATTAACTATTAAACTTGCTGTGATCATATATTTCCCCTGAAATCAACATTTGAATGGGATTTATGAGAAATTTAATTAATTCAATCAGTATAATTTGCTTATTCATAATGACTTGACACTTTGAACTTTTTCTTGCTCTCTCTTGTCAATGTCCGACAGGACAGATAGGCACCACACATGCATTTCTTCTTTCCCCCTCATGTTCCCATGCTCTTTTTGTAAATACCCCCCCCCCCCAACTCCTATCAAGTACCATTTAAACTATTTGCAAGCAATTATAGATTATGTGCACGGGGGTTGCAACGATTCTCAAGCTTTAAGCTTATGTTGCAATTCCTTTGCGTGTTCGTTACCTTGAATAATGTAGCTCTCTTAGTGGAGTTGTATACTATCCTGTAACTGCTTCTTATCAATGTATACTTATTGTATATATTCTGTCTTGGCTATATGAGATGTACTTGCATGCATTTGTATGCATTCCTATTTTGTGAACACGCATGAAATCTTGAATAAATAAATAAATGAATAAATAAATAAAAGGCAGATTGCGAACGAGGGTGGCAGTGACAAGACCACAGTACACTTTCTATGGAAGCATACAAAAAAGACTCTGCAAATAAACACAGACACGAACGAGATTGGTAAGAGGCCGTATGTGCATCGCACACTAATCTCTGTTGCATATAGAGATCAATGCTCGTATGAATTATGATGTACTTTTAGTAATGGTACGATGTGGTCATGACTCGTCAGTCATAGAGCTAGCAACACGTGTCGTTGCCCATACGAGAAAGATCACATGATGCGAAATGATAAGTTCGCTCGAATGTATGCATACAACCCAGAGCTACCAAGTCTCACGCATTCTGCGTGAGACTCAAGCATTTAGGGTCTGTCTCACGATCTCACGCATGGCACCCATTTTTCTCACGCACCTGGTGAAGTCTGCAATTTGGGCCAAAAATAAGAAGCATAGCTCAAAGGATTAGAGTGGCAGTTGCAATTGAAGGTATATTTCCCTTTTGCCTTTCAAAATTAGTAAAAAATAGTTACTTAAGTATGCACCAGATCGCATCATTAAGAGCTAATAATTTAAAAAAGCTCCCTACCATGGGAGGGGGACACCCTCCTCGTTCGCGTGCGCATGCGCGCGAGCGCCGAGACGCCGAGTCATAAAAATCTCACTCATAAAAGTTTTTTGAACTTGGCATCTCTGACAACCTGTTCAACAGCAAACACTCCACACCTCTCCTCACAGAAAACAATACTACGTTGTACAATGTAGGCAGTATAGTCGATCTACACAGAAGACATCTACATCGTACATGTGCAGAGATGCCAAGTTCAAAAATATTTTATGAGTGAGATTTTTATGACTCGGCGTCTCGGCGCTCGCCATACAAGTGAATGTGCACGCGAACGAGGAGGGTGACCCCCTTCCATGGGCAATGGTAGGGAGCTTTTTTAAATTATTAGCTCTTAATGATGCAATCTGGTGCATACTTAAGTGACTATTTTTTACTAATCTTGACAGGCAAAAAGGAAATATACCTTCAATGGCAACTATCACTTAAATCCTTTGAGCTATGCTCCTTATTTTTGGCCCGAATTGCAGACTTCACCAGATGCGTGAGAAAAATGGGTGCCATGCGTGAGATCGTGAGACAGACCCTTTAATGCTTGAGTCCCACGCAGAATGCGTGAGACATGGTAGCTCTACATACATATTACATGTGATACCGGTAGTAGATTTCAGGGATCGCTTTGCAGATATCCTGTCTGTTTTTATTGAAGATCTTTGATCTTATAGTACATTGCTCTTCACATTTTGAGATAAATGCTCAACGTGATACTGATAGGAGACACTCATTCCTGACTGACCAAGTCTGAGGTGAGGCAGCTTCCCCTAAAATCCCCAGTGGTGAGGGCCCGGGAAGGCACGTATTCCTGAAATTTTAGGAATGTTATTGACAAAACAGAGTGATGTGCATAGAGTTGCACATCTCCGAAATGTCTTCTTTAGTTTGTCCAGTTTAATAGTACAATACTATTCTCTTCATAGAGAATCAGTTTATACCCATTGATCTTTGCAAACTAATGCATGACAGGTTCCATCTTAGAGGCATTTCTGCTGAGCCCACAACCCAAGTATTGGAAAGAAAGCTCACACTCTGGGAAAGTGGGTATTGACAAAAGAGGTTGTGAAGTACAGGTCTATTAAAGCACTGAAATCTTTATATTAAGCTGAGCTCTCTGCAATTAATGGGGCAAAAACAGGGCTTAAAAGGTAAAATTTGATACCAACAGCAATGAAGGGATTATCAGATTAAGCTTAAATTAAACCCTTTTATACTCTATCAAACAATTCTGTCCATGACTAACCCCAACTTTCAAAGCAGATGCACCATTCTTTCAAAAGTTGAAGAGTTGAAAGTAAAGAAAATGGCAAGGGTTTTTGAAGGAATGGAAAGGAGGAGGCACACCTCGGGGCAATTGTGAGTCTTCACACAACATCAGTGGGTGCAACCAAGGAGGTACTACATGGTGCAACTTCTTGTTGGTTTGTCATGCACGGTCACTTTATTACCCCTTTTTCCTCTGTAATAATCAAGTATGTACTTAAGAGTTCAATGTAGTGCTGGAGAAAAACTGTAGTCCCTTTGAGCTGGCTAAGAAAATAAAAATGTTATCAGCAGTAAAACATTCTTCTTCTTTTTTTCATTAGTGTTCATTGCTGTGCCCCTCTTTCTATTGAAGGAGGTTTTTTTTTCTTTTTTCTTTTTTTAAAAGCCAGGACACAAACAATCAATTGCGAGTGTGTGCAGGATGTTGCACTGCATTACGTTGTGTTTTAATTTCGATTAGTCTGAGAAACATTCTGCCTGTACCGTATGCTGTTAATGAAAATTCTGAATTCTTAAGTTTTACAGCCCTCCCCCCCCCCCCACTTTTTTTTTCGGAAAGTATCTGGGGTTTGACTGTCTACTGAACAGCAGCCGATGTTGTTTTTGGATGTTTTGTTTTGTTTTGTTTTGTTTTTGTGCTTGCCATGCGATTAACCTCGGCAGTGGCGCGAGAAAAATGTTAAACCCTTTGTTTTGTTTTGTTTTGTTTTTTATTTCATCTGATTTTGGGATGCAATTAATTGACATCTAAAATTTCTTTCCCCCTTCATCCTCAAATGCAATGGACATTCCTATTCCCATAAAATTGCAAGTAATTGCAGGGTACAAAAATGCACCTATTCTGAGAGGTCCAGGTTCCTTCCAAGTGACTTTTAGAACATAAAGCATTGAGTTTAATAAAGTGCCTTGCTTCTGGTCTAAACTGTGTTTGCAAGGGGCTCGGTAGCTGATGAGTGATACCAGTACTATTGTAGTTGTGATACCTGTACTAGTCCCTGGTCTTTCTTCACTGAGCCAGCACATCTCTTTGGCTGACTGCCACCATAAAATGTTCATGCAAAGTGATGCCATGCACACAACCAAGTATCATCATATTTTATATTCATACTTTCTAGAGTGTGTAACGAACTACAATGTACACTTCACTGGGTTTGCAGACTACGCTCTGCTGGAAGTCAAGTATAACATTCTACGCTTGTGCACCCTTTCTGTTTAAAATTTGACCCGCGTTGTTTTGTTGTACATGGGCCTTTATTTGTATTGGTCCTTCTCTTTTGTGATACACCCTAGGGCCTACCAAATATTTCAGCGTGTAAAATGTGGCAAACTGGGCAGACGATGTGATGCATAGAATTGGTAGACCTGTGCTGATCAATATGTGCAGCCAAGTATCATAAGTTTGCACAATTTTTTACTTTTAAGAAGCAGACTGGGTCATTCCCAAAATGCTGCAACTAGGAATTTTACTCTGGCACTGTAAACTCAGCAGAATGATAAATAAAGAACATTTAAATTCGCAGCTACTATAATAATATACTCTACTGCGCATCACAAAATGACATGCATACAAGAAATTCAAAGAGAAAATACATTACTTCAAAAGATGACTTTTTAACCTGGCCTTAAACTCATTAATTGTAACTGCTTGTCTTACAAACGAAGGGAGATTACTCCATAATTTTGGTGCAGTGTGCTCCCATTATAATGAACACATTTAGAATGAAATTCTCTTTACATTGATCACTATCAAAATTCAGATCCCCAAATTATCTGTACTGGAACTGTACCATACTGTACTACTGTATACGCTATAATTTTCGCATACATAAATTTTCGCGAATTGCCGCTGTCACACATTTTCGCGAGTGGTTAAATTCGCGATTAGGGGACCAGAGAAAATATGAAGTGGCAAAGAAAGTGTGAATTTTCAACTTACTAGCAAATAAGAATGATACTAGTTATACACTGCATGAAAAAAACTTACCAAACTCTGCGAACTAGTAAGTTAGAATTCAACATTTTTGAAGTGGTTAAGTCCATCGCGCTAGATTTCTGACGAGTGGTCCCCTTGCGATATGGATTGGCTCTCTACAGTATTCGTTAGACGTGGACGTGCGTAAACAAGCTCAGCCAGTATGGTCTGTTCGGTAAGCCGTTACATGGTATACTAGTACTGAAATGTTCGTATCATCAAGGCAAGGGATTCATTTTGGAAGGTAATATTTTCGCGTGTTGTTAATTTCACGAATAGCTCCCGACTCACGAAATTCGCGAAAATAAAACCCACGCGAAATATATAGCGTATACCATACAGTATTCCCTGTAACATGATTTCGTCATGCCGAAAGAAAACCCATCAGTTCCAACAACAACAACAACAACAACAAAAACAGGAGTAGGCCTTTATACACTGATGGATGTGTAGAGCTTAATGTTTGCACCCTCTTTTCAATATATCTGGGCCCTGTTTTTTATCAAAAGATATAATTGATTTTGAATTTCCTTAAAGGACAAGTTCACCTTCATAAACATAAGGATTGAGAAAATGCAACAATATTAGTAGAACACATCAGTGAAAGTTTGAGGAAAATTGGACAATCGATGCAAAAGTTACGAATTTTTTAAATTTTTGTGTTGGAACCGCTGGATGAGGAGACTACTACAGCTTGTGAGTCATATGCGTACAACAGTATAAAGAAAATATAAAAGAAAATTCAACACATTTTCACTTTTTTCGCATAATAAAAGAGCAATTGACTTGCCTCTTTCTAAAGGCAGGGGGAATAATATTACCCATAACATTTATCGGTAACGAGGTAGGGGAATGTGTACTTTTTTCAAAACATGGAATTTTGTGAAATTCTCTTTATATTTTCCTTATATTGTTGTACGCATGTGACATCTAAGTTATTCATACACTGCAGTAGTCTTCTCATCCAGCGGGTACTGCAAAAAAACTTCAACAATTCATAACTTTTGAACAGATTGTCTGATTTTCCTCAAACTTTCAATGATGTGTTCTACTAATATTGCTACATTCTCTCAATCCTTATGTTTATGAAGGTGAACTTGTCCTTTAACTCTTTATGTGCCACGGTGGAAACCCCCTGTGTGCCACGTTATTCTGAGGCATGAAGGTAGTCATGCTTTGAGAAAGAATTCTGTTTTTCCAGTCTGTATAACTTCCACAAATTTCTGTTAAGATGGGCATAATAGTAGGCAAAGTTAAAGTGGAATGTCAAACTTCGTTTCGATATAAATTGTATCACCAATCTATTTTCAATTTTTCTTTTGAATGACCAGTTGCTACATTACTATAAAGGCATGACTTTTGCACATAAAACCTTGACAGAAACTTAGAATGTACGAGCAAATCTAGTTGGGAACATCGCTTGATAGCTGACTACCACATAGAATGCAAGCCGTATATGAAAGGAACAAAAGCACGAGAAATGCTTTCGTTGTGCCGCGGGATTAGCAGTAATTAGCGGTGTATCAATCGGTCTTCGCGGCTTTGTTTGTTGAGCAGAATATGCGAAGTTGGCACGCCGTCGACTGAGTCGGACGTGAGAACGTGGCACATAAAGAGTTAACACACAGGCTGTCATAGACTTAATGATAGAAATCAACTTTTTTAATCAATTTTAACTCTTCATAAAACAGGGCCCAGGAGTTGCAAAAATAACCAATCTATTGGCCTATACTCATGCAATGCATTTATTGATCTGCTGTTATTAAATGGTAGTCATTTGATCATTGATCACAGGCTCTGAGAGAGAGAAAAAACAGTTTTGCTTTTCTACTCTGAAAAAAAAAAAGAAAAGAAAAAAAGATAATGATATAAATTCCTCAGCTGAATTGCGGTTTGTGACCTGACCTGTTTTTCATGGAACTGATTTTTGTTGTCTGTACACTGTACGCATGTGCATTGTACAATGAATATTCAATTGTACAGAACTGGGTTGCTTCGCAGTGGCGGATTCAGAGGGGGTGCCCCCTCTTTATTTGGTGCTCAAACAAAAAAAAAAATCAAAGAGTACCAGAAAAAAACAATAGATGAAACCCAGAAGGTGCACCAGAAATATTGTTCGCACACCCCACCCCCCCCCCCCCTCCTTTACAGAATTCCTGGATCCACCCCTGCTCTGCACGTATTGTTAAATAGTGGGATGAATAAAAGATTACCAGGCAAATTCAAACTTGTTATCCATGCATAACACATTAATTCTGCCGCCCCCCCCTCATTATACCCCCCGCCAAACGAAGTTTGAAGGGGGTATATAGGAATCAGCGGACAGTCGGTCGGGCAGTCGGTCGGGCGGTCGGGCGGGCGGTCGGGCGGTCGGTCGGGCGGTCGGGCGGTCGGTCCGTTGCAAATCTTGTGTCGCGAACTACCGGTACTTCCTCAGTTTTCAACCGATTCCCATAAAACTTGGCACAGATGTGTGCCTTGGGTTGTAGATGTGCAAGACGTATTTTTTGACAGTACCCAAAAGTACGTTGCCATGGTAACGGCATATTATGGGCAAAAATGGGTACAAATCTTGCGTCACGAACTCCTCCCACAGTTTTTGATCAATTTTTATGAAATTAGGTACAGATGTTCATCTGAATATGTTAATGTGCAAGACACATATTTCCGCAGTGGCAAAAAGTGCGTTGCCATGGTAACGGCATGTTATTGGTAAAATATAGGGCAAAATGCTTCATGGCAAAACTGCTTCATCAGTGTTCTTCCAGTTCTCATGGAATTCATATTGAATGTTTGTCTTAGGATATAGGTCAGCATGACACATTTCTTGACAGTGACAAAAAGTATGTTGCCATGGTAACAGCTCACATATTATGAGCCAAAATGATGGAAAATTTTGTGTTGCAAACTACTTCCTCAGTTTTTGCCCAATTTCCATGAAACTTGGTACAGATGTGTGCCTTTGGTTGTAGATGTGCAAGACTCATTTTTCGACAGTACCCAAAAGTACGTTGCCATGGTAACGGCATATTAATGGCAGAAGATCAAGGAAAGATCTTGCGGATTTAACTACTTCCTCAGTTTCTTGACCAAAGCTTATGAAATGTTGTTTTGACCAAAGCTTATGAAATGTTGTTTGGTGGGGGTATAACCAGTCGCTGTAGCGACATTTCTAGTTGGGTTTGATATATCAATTCCCCTGTATTCTGTCATACTGTTAAAGGGAAGATAAACCCAAAGAGCAATGTGGATTGAGTGAAAGCAGCAACATTAGTAGAACACATCAGTGAAAGTTTGAAGAAAATCGGACAGTCGATGCAAAAGTTACGAATTTTTAAAGTCTTGGTGTTGGAACCGCTGGATGAGGAGACTACTAGAGGTTATGACGTATGAGTGGACAACAAGACCAAGAAAATATAAAGAAAATACTACAAAAATCAATTTTTCATGAAAATTACAAATTCCATCAACTTGATATTGACATATGTTAAGGGTAGCAATTATTCCCCCTGCTTTCTGAAAGCGGTTGGTCCATTGCTCTTTCACAATTCTAGAAAAGCGAATTTTTGTTGAATTTCCTTTATATTTTCTTTGTATTGTTGTCCACTCATACGTCATATCCTCTAGTAGTCTCCTCATCCAGCGGTTCCAACACCAAAACTTTAAAAATTCATAACTTTTGCATCGATTGTCCGATTTTCCTCAAACTTTCACTGATGTGTTCTACTAATGTTGCTGCTTTCACTCAATCCACATTGCTCTTTGGGTTTACCTTCCCTTTAAAAGAAACAAGCATAAAGTACCCAGTACACACATAGGCCTACGTACTTGTACACATGCCCAGGATGCACACAACATTCGTACAAACATATCATAAAGAAAGATGTCATACAATATGCACATAAGACTATAGGTACAATTGTATTAACATGCATTAAAACCTCATCCCTGAACACACCCACACACGGTACTTCATTATAGCCTACTGTGTTTCACAATCCACCATCCATGTCAAATTGTAGGTTCTATGTGAATGCCTTCCATTGTTTAGATGTGGCAATTCCATGAACTTGTGCAATAAACCTTGATGTGTCTCCTGATTATAGAGCAGACACTGAAGAGACACTATAAACAGGCTTCTCAAGTTGAACGCTGTGCCATGCTGGTCAGCAAACCACCTAATTTAGCCACAGAACAACTGGTGGCAGGAGTGTGTTTTTAAGATTTCTACTGAAGGCTTATATATTAACGGCAAAGGTTATACTTTTTCGCAGTGCTGAATTGCCGTCTTTGACCTGACCTGCTTTTTATCGAATTGATTGTTACTCCTAGATACAATTTACTGAACTACATTGTAACTGTGCTTATTTATGTCTTCAAGGCGATTTGTTGCAATAAGCTCTCTATTTCTTTTGTACACTAATTTATTTTTCTCAGAGTATTTTGGCGTAGGAAAAATTTACCAGCTCTGAGAACAGGCCAAAAAATGATCACAAGAAAATTTATCTTGTGACAATTTTGTTTTCTCTACTTTTTGTGTATAAGTGGAATGGAGAACTGCTTCTATCATTCTGCTCTTTTTTCCCCCCTTTTTTTGTCTGTTTCTTTGCCTTTCTGATCTGTTTGACCTATCTTCATTCTCAACCACAGGTACACCATGGAGGGCTACACATTTCAGAACTGGGCACAAACCTTCAGCTGTCAGCCAGAGTTGTACTTTGAACCGGACAACGTTGAAGAATTGAAACAGGTAGACCGAACCCATAGTGATTTGTGATCTTCAACTGAAGAATTTGATTGCTAAACTATTTTTTCGCTTTTTATTTATATTATTATCTGTAGCAATATTCTGATAGGCTGATTTGCTACAACATGCATGTCCTATAGACACTTGCCTGAGTACAGTGTATATTCCAGACTTGTCCTCAACGGCTATGAATTGATAAAGTAAAATAAAAAGTTTCCGGTGATGTCTCACTTTTTATATTTATATTTGTCACAGAACAAGGAATTACTTTTTTAGTAGTTGTTTTTTTTTCTTTTAATTAGTTTCTAATTCTTTCGGTGTTGTCGCTGTTTGTTTGTTTGTTTTTTTTGGGGGGGGTTGCATTTTTAATGACAAATATCTCAAAGTAGCAAAGTACACAACTTTGTTGCAAGATGTGAATTTCGGGAACATTTCTTTTTGTGCTTACTGTTTTGCGGGCTTAGGATCTGAATTCTCTCATCAGAGTAAAGACAGTTGATATTTAGGTGACTTGCTTGAGTCTCCTGCTAATTGCGTGACAGTCGGCAGCGCTTTGTTATCGATGACACTTTGGCACTCAAACACAAAAGCGAGGCATTTGCCCATCATGAGCTATTCTTACCCCTCAATCTTTCTCCACAGATATTGGCTAGGGCAAGAGAGGAAGGCAAGAGAGTCAAGGTTTGCGGAAGTCGACACTCGCCGTCTGACATCGCCTGCACCACAGGGTTCATGATCAACATGAAGAATATCAGCAGAGTGATAAGCGTAAGAGGAGACAAAAGTTTCAAACGAAACTGATCCTTTTTCCAGTTCAGTTATTTCACCTGTTTTTGACTTGAGAATTTATTGACACAGAAAATGCTATTATTCTACATGTACACATTGTCCAAAACCCATGGCAGAGAGAGGGTGGTTGTGTTTTCAAACATTTTTCGGTCAAGGGGATGATGGCCATCCAGCGATGGATCCAGAGGGGGCACACCAGGCACGCGCCCCCTCTTATTTGTTGTTCAAACAAAGGAAATAAAAAGAAAAAATGAGATGAAACCCGGAAGTATAGCGTAGCACCAGAAATATTTTTTGCGCCCCCTCCCCTTTACGGAATTCCTGGATCCGTCCCTGTCATCTATTATATATATACTGTTGATTGTGGTTGATTATGAAGTTGTCTTCTTGAATGTAAGATGTATTGCCGAGGGTAACATGTGCCCAACAATGAAATCATCCTGACCAGCTCATGTTTTATTTTGTCCATGACCCTAATTTAAACACAGAATTCTTTTTGATGACCTTTGCCCAATCTGGCCTTGATGATCTGTACATTGTATGTGTGACAGGAAATTTGCAAATTACCTATCTCTCAAAATCCATTAGGAAAGTATATTTCTTGTAGTCATTCAACAGCACTCACAACAAAAAAGAAATGAAAAGAAAAACGAAATGATAAGTTGTAAATTGTAAATTACATATTAAACCTTTGCACCTCACTGTCATGTATTCTGTTTCCAACAGAGCTTGAAGTGCTGATATTCATGATCTTTGACCACTGACCCCTTGACCTCTGACCCCTGTGCACAGGTGGACAAGGAGAGATGCCACATCACGGTGGAGGCGGGTGTGAAGCTAGAAACGTTGAACGAGGAGATCCTCCCCCAGCACGACATGGCACTGAGTCTGTGAGTCGGTGGTTCATGTCCAGTCATATAATTCCAGCCTCCCTCCTGCCTCTACTTTCTCTCTCTATCATCGTTTTCATCATCTCTCTCTTTACCCTCCAATCCTCTATAAGCCATCATCTTCTTCAACATTGTTTGTTACGTACATATAACGAGGTCAATATGGAGGTGATTGCGTATCTACACAGTAATTTAAAGCACAAACTGGACATGATGCAGACCAGTTAAATCTCCTTGACATGAATCTCTCTGAAAACTTAAGAGATACATGTCTTGGCAATAGAATTCAGAAGCCTCCCTGACTTGGGTGTCGTTTTCAGCGTATTGTGTAGTATGTATTAACACACAAATATCTCTGTGGTAGCTCTATATTAAAACTTTCTGCTTTTGGAGTGGGAATGTTTGCAGAGCTACGTTTGAGGCAATTTCATAGAAATATTTGCCACAAGCCTCTTTCTCTCTCCGACTGGTCTTGATTCTAGCTTGGGTGCCATTTCGGAGCAGACGGTAGCTGGGGCAATATCCACAGGAACGCATGGGACAGGCTACAAGCATGGTATCATTGCAACCAATGTAAGTTTAAATGGGTACCTTAATTCAATGAGGTCACTCTAACCCTTATTCATCCCTCAATATTGATTAAAAGATCTTTTTTGAAGTATAAAGCAAATTGAAAAAAAATATATATTTCCTTATTATTGTTTTCTTATCAGGGAAATAAGATTTTTGCCCTATAAATGTTATTCCTTTTTTCATGCATCAGTTTTTATTTTGTGCTGTACGTGTACAAAGTTTACCTGGAAGCTCTGTCTTATAGTAATGATTAACTGGGTTTATGGCAGCCCCAGACTTGGGCTAAATCTTGTCTTACCAACAACTTGCTAATGTACATGTATTTCTACCAGAGCTTTGAATTGTGTTTAATGTACACCTGTAATGACGTTCTGGTCCGATATTGTTGGAGATAAAGAAACTGAAACTTGGATGCATTGTTCTCTTGCATGAGTGTTTACATTACATTTTAAATGTAAGTATTACTATCTTGTGAGCAACACCAAGGGTGCATGTGATTTGTGATTCAGAACTCATGTGATGAAATAAATTGTTGGTCAGCCTGTGTCTTGTTGCTGTTTTTATGCAAGGGCTACATCTTACATTTTCCCTTCTTATCAAACAAACACAAGTTACACTGTATTTTTAACGACATATTTGATATAAAAAGACATAAAGATATTGTGTTTTGTATACCAAACTGAGATGCAAACTCCTCAGGGCTGATCACATGGCATTTTCTCCCGGTGTCAGATTTTGGATCTGGATCTGATGAAGTCTTCCGGTGAGATCGTCCACTGCTCCGAGAAGGAGAACCCGGATTTATTCAGCGCCGCCCTCTGCGGACTGGGAGCACTCGGCATCATTGTTACTGTGACAATACAGTGTGAGAGGACCTACTGGCTGCATGATCTAACCATCCCAAGCACACTGGATGATGTGAGATTCCCCCTCTTGGCATTGTTTCCCATTTTCTCTCTTTTTAAAAAATCTTTCTCTCTTGAATGTCCTGGAAAGGTTCAATCCTAAGATGGAATACAGACGAGTGGCCTGCTCCATGAAGAATTTCAATTTATCTTACGCCCAGATTATTGAGGGCAACTCAATGAATCAAGCATAATTCCAATATTTAGCATAGCCATTGTAAGTTCTGTTTTGTAAAGACACTTGCGCTTGATTTCAAGAAATATTGAGAATAACTTTCAGTGGATGTAGCGATATTTGCGATCAATCACAATGTTGTTTATGAAATGCAATTTGCGATTGATTGTAGCTTACACGCAGTCTTTATGAAACAGGATCCTGCTGTCACAGAATTGGAACAATATTATAAAGAAGCCAGGAAGAGAATTCCATGTTAATTATTTGAAAGACAGGTACATGTACACACTAATTTTTATTTTTTACTGTCTTTTTTATAGATTGGTATTATGCACCCTGTTGTATGAGAGAGCAAAGTGTTTTAAAGTACTCTTTTTTTCTTGCACTGGACATATGAAAGTACGTTGAAATCTCTTCATTTTTTCCTTTTTATCAATCCTCATAGTTGACAACACAAAGTCTTCTTTTGGCAATGATAGCACATGGATATGCTCACTTGGGAACTGATTGTCTACTTCGGGTTTTTGTTTTTGTTTTTTTTTTGTTATATGTGAAGAGTTTGTTTGCGAAAACCGATAAGTCCATTTTTGAAGATTTTGAAGTACGGTCTCTGTCATAAAGTACAAAATAATACCTTTTAAATGATATATTGGTCACTACATATAAAAGTATATTTTTGAAGTTATGGTCAAAAGAAGCAAACATTTTCTTATTATTCTTCTTATTTTCTTGACCTTTAATCGCAAATATCTCCATTTACAAATATGGACTTATCGGTTTTTGCAAACAAACTCTTCATGTGTATACATGTGACAGACTTAGTAATATGTTCTTATAACAGTTCCACATAACTAGACCCACATGTGTTTGGGGGTAAATACCTCTCAAAGTAAGAAGCAGTTATGAATTTACCTATGATGAGGTTCATACAATTTTTACAACTGATATGAATAATTATGTACGTAAATGTGTACAAAAAAGCTCCGGTACAGAGTCACTTCCCTTCACTCACTGTACCTTCTGAAACTCTTAACAATGAATGATAACATTTATGAAAACAAAAATACCAACAAACCATGAAAATGTAGTTTCTCAGACTTACAGGGGGACTTTGTGAACACTTTGACCACATTACAGGTTCTGGACAATCTTGACCAGTACGTGACCGGCAGTGAGCACTTCCGCTTCTTCTGGTACCCTCACACCGACTTCGTCATGATGTCAAAGGTCAACCGGACAGAGAAGAAGAGGACAGAGGTGAAGTCATCGTGGTTCTGGGATACGTTGGTCGGATTCTACCTCCTAGAGTTTTTTTACTGGTTGAGGTGTGGAGACATTGATTTTCTTTATAGAAGAGGAACCTTCTTTTTTTTTCATACATAAGTAGGGTAGAATCTTTTGAGTCTAGAAATTGTCCATGAAGTTGTGGATTCTTGCTTCGTTGTAAATATCCAGAATCTGAAAATCCTGCAAATTCTTACACCAGTGCCGTCATTGTCAGTTGGAAAAGGAGTTTATTATAAGTGAATAACTGCAATAACCATGCAAAAGACAAAATCCTTCAGAGTGGGGATGTGTTATCATCAGGAAGTATTCAGAGCAGCTTTAGTTTATAGTAGGACAATTGGGCAACTTGTCAGTGCTGAATGGAGTTGGCCATAAAAAGTATTTGCATGGTTGTTTATTTACATATGATTGTATGTTTATTTGTCTGCTTTTATATGCACATTTGTCTGTTCATTTTGTGTGGTGAGCTTTGACACACATTTGTATCGTAGTAACTGAGAGGATAAGGCCATAGACTGAATCATGATGTCCTTAGCTCAAGACTCTTCCGGCAGCCATTGTACCTTATGCCCCAATGCGTGGTCTTTATCCTGTCAAAAACTAGTCCCGAGTATTCTTGGGCAGGTGTTTGCGGGAAATGCATTTTATAGCAAATTAGCTCATCCTCGACAGGTTAACCCTTCAGTTTCTTGGTTGTGCGCTTACAAGCATTCACTGACTTTTGTGGTCGCAGAAAACTAAGATAAATTCCAATTCGAATTATGAAGGCAGCCAGCTCTATTGATACAAAGGCACAAATATGAGTGTCCATCAAGATCAAGTAAAGACAGTGTTACTCAACATTTTGTTAGACTTTGATCTGGAGACTCTATACCATCAAACCTTGAATCCTCATTTTCTCTCCCCCACTCTTTTCTGTCTTTATTCTTCCCCCAGTACCTTTTTCCCACCGCTGGTTGCTGTGATCAACAAGGCTCACTTCTACCTGTTTGTTGCTCTCCCACGAGAGCGTGTCGACATCAGCTACAAGATCTTCAACTTTGACTGCCTGTTCAAACAGCTTGTGACTGACTGGGCAATACCTAGGTGAGTTACTGGATAGAAATGTATTTATTGTTCTCCACAGAGGGCAGCAGACATTTTAGCAGTACATGTAGTTCAGCCTCTGACATATTTGTTTGGTTTTATAGTGCAAGAGAGTGCGAGGACGGATTGAAACTAACAGAATTGTGTCTCTTTGAAGCTGTGTTACTCATTTTGCATGTTTTTGCAAAACCACAAGGACTAAGTGCGTGGATGCCAGCGAATCAGTCCTGGCTTAGATTTTTTGTGGGTGCCTTTGAGTTTTGTGCCATACATTTGTTTACTTTGCTAATCCTACCTTGCTTCTTGTAAAGAGTAATAAACTGATTCACCAGCTACCGTGAAACCAAATTTCCATCTTGTTATAAAGCAAAAAGTCCCAGAAATCACATTTGTATGGTCTCTTGCTCTATCCTATCATTATAATTGTTTAGTGTTCATATTATAAGTATTATGTCAGGAAGAAAAGATATTATTTTTCATTGAGCCATGTGCTAGTCAAATTCTTCCAACAGTTGTTTATTTTGGCCCCAGATTTATCAAAGACCTTGATATCTTTCAATTTGTTGTTATCCTTTAACAATACTGTCAGTGAGATTTGATTGATGAATATTTCGTTTAAATTTTTGGCATATTTTTGTATAATACTGTCTTCTGCGTTTGTGCACAATGTACATAAACACTCTGTAAGTTCAACTTCCTCGATTTGATTTTACATGCACATGAATTTTGAGTTGCCAATTTAAGGGAAGAAGTCTAATTTCTGCAAGTAGTAAAGCTCCATGATTTTATTAATTACCACAATGCTGCCCTCTATGTCCATCCCAGGGACAAGACCACTTCCGTTCTAAGAGAACTGAAAAGGAGCTGCGAAACAGAGAACATCTATGCCCACTTCCCGGTAGAGGTGCGCTTCACCCGCAGCGATGACATCATGATCAGTCCAGCCAATGGCAGGGACACGTGTTTCATCAACATCATTCACTTCACGTGAGTCACTTTTTTTTCCTCTCGCTCTCTCTCTCTCTCTCTCTCCTCATTACCTCCATTCTGTGATGGCCCTTATCTCTACAAGCTTGTCTTCTAAGTAGGCCTGGGTTTTCCAATAAGTAAATTATTTGTAGCAAAAAAGTTCTTATTATGTGTATGTTCGTATTATTTCTTTTGTGATTGTATCGGGAAATATTTGGTATTGGAAATGATGTGAATTTATTTTGTGCTCTGTGTAATCCAACAATTACTTATGTGAACCTAGAGTGAAGTCTGAGGGTTGAAAACTGCCTGTCCTTGCAAGCCTTGGACAAGTTGTAAAGTTCTAAGGCAACATCCATTCCTCCATCAATTTCAGTTTGATTTATGATCATGATTTTGGAGTGATGATCACACTTTGATGTAACTGAGATTTCATGAAGGTCTCATATTTTTTTTTAAAATAAATATTTGTCTGACTTTGTCTGATTTTATGTGCTACTATTGCTTGTGTGTTATAATGTTGTACCAAGTGATGCACTCATAATAATTCCATGTCTTTTCTCATAATTACATACAATATTTTTCTCACTTGTCCCCTGTGCTTTTTCTGTGCAGACCATACGGGAAGAAAACATCCAATCCAAAATACTGGGCCCTGTATGAGGACATTGTCCACAAAGCTGGAGGGCGCCCTCACTGGGCCAAGGTGAGCACACCATCAGCTGCTTGCATTGTATAAGCCTTGGCACATTGAAATTCATACAGAAATACACATTGTAATTTCTTAAATGTCCAGTCTGACTTCAGTGCCTTCTTGCATACATCTTTGGTTTTTTGGAGAGGGAATATTCAGCCCAAAGATATGAAGACTGATTTAAAACTTTATAACAACTAAAATGGCAGAAATTCACAAAGTCTATTAAATTTACAATACCAGGTAGTCCGTGATGTATAAACAGCATGTAATTCCAGTTGCTGACAATACCTGAAACAAGTTGGGGATGCCACTACACATCCCATAATGAATGCCTGAAGACCTGGGGATGTGTAACTTATGGCTCTTTTTAATCTTGTGAAATAGATTTGAATCATGAATTTCCTTAACACTTTGATACGCTTTTCCCATTGGCATGCATGCTAGGGCACTCTCTTTTTAATTGGAACAGAAGGCTGTAAACTACAGTGGTTGACTGTAAATACAGCTGTACGTTTTAGTTAATTATCATATCCCATCCTTTGAGATATCTTTAGGGCCTCCTTGTTCGACTGATGCCCACTGCTACATGTACATTTAGCTGGGCTAAAAGCCTTGCTATTGAAATCTACAACTGGCCAGGTCACGTTTAAATGGTTCACTCAATGCCCAAAACATATTGTAGGAAGTTACACGTGTATGCCAAGTGCCAGTGTATACTAGTATCCCATCGAGGGAAAGCTGATTGATCTATAACACACATTTTCCATAGACACCTGCTGGGGTATACACAGGACTAGTCTTTAACAGGTTAAAGGATTACCTCATTCTTGTGATATAGCCCCACCCCCTCATAAATGTACTATTGTAATTATGTATGCTTTCCAGTCACAGTGTTTGAACAAAAATGTATTACCATGGTTACCACCATACAGGAGCATCCGTTGGGTCCCAAGGAGCTGAGTGAGCTGTATCCTCGCTGGGGTGAGTTCTGTGGTACTCGAAAGCAGCTGGATCCCCATGGAATGTTTCTCAATGAATACCTGGAGAGAATATTTGGCCTCTGACTCTAGAGGGAGCACTACTCAGATTGCTACTGTAATGTACAGAGAGTAAGGAACTTTGGAGGAGAGTTGTAGACTTTTTGAAATCTGTGCTGAACATGAAATAATATAGTGAAACATTATGTAATAATCATGTTATTGTGTGAGTACATATAGTACTGTTTATGTGTTGCTGAGTTGCCTGCTAGGTAGGGACATGCTCTGCACATTAGCTGTACTGTGGTAGAACCCTTACATTGAAGCTTTGAATAAATGTCTGTGTGTTTGAGTGTGTGTGTGCGTTTTGTAACATTTTACTCCTGAACCTTTGTCTGGATGGGATGTATCACTAGTATGCGTTTAAGCTATAGTTGTGTCTTTATTCTGAAGTCTTTCTTTGTGCACATCTTGAAAAAGAGATTATAGAGCTCATTCCTTAGTTTCCCTGAAGGTCCAGTATGAATGATAAGTGGCTTTATTGTATGATAAATGTGACCGTACATCACAAAACCAACAAAAAGTCGCATCCCTTGATTTTACATGAGGACCCAAGGTGAAATGGGTCAACCAGATCAAGTTTTTCATATTTTCTGAAGAATCATCTTTTTCTTAAGCTTAGGATCATAAAATGATGGGGAAAGTGTGTTTTCAGCAGTTTTTTTTCTACAACCGAAGTGTTTTTTTAGACTAAACTTGACACATCCCCGCCTTGAAAAGGTATTTAACTCTTTATGTGCCACGTTCGCACCTCCTACTCAGTCGACGGCGTGCCAACTTCGCATATTCTGCTCAACAAACAAAGCCGCCAAGACCGATCGATAAACCGCTAATCACTGCTAATCCCGCGGCACAATGAAAGCGTTTCTCGTGCTTTTGTTCCTCTCATATACGGCTTGCATTCTATGTGGTGATTGACTATCAAGCGATGTTCCCAACTTAATTTGCTCGTACATTCTAAGTTTCTGTCACCGTTTAATGTGCAAAAGTCATGCATTTACAGTAATGTAGCAACTGGTCATTCAAAAGAAAAATTGAAAATAGAGACGTCATACAATTTATATCGAAACAAAGCTTGGCATTCCTCTTTAACTTTGCCTACTATTATGCCCATCTTAACAGAAATTTGTAGAAGTTATACAAATTGGAAAAACAGAATTCTTTCTCAAAGCATGACTACCTTTGTGTCTAAGAATAACGTGGCACACAGGGGGTTTCCACCATGGCACATAAAGAGTTAAAGAATGCTGAACTTTTTTTTTTCATTCTCATGATAATGTAAACTTTCATATGTGTATCTGTATTCTTGATGTGTGTGTCTGTGTATGTTGTAGTGTGGTCATTAACTGTTTTGTTAGTGTCTGCTATGATATTTGAGTATCAAATTGTGATTTAGAGGTACAGCTGTATTTGATATTTCCTGCTGAAAGTATGAGGCTTAAAAAGGTTGTACTATGGTGGATATTTTGCTGAGAAGTACAGTACTACGTGGAGCTGCGGATTTCCTGATAATCTTTTGTTTCTTGCATGTTCTAACCTGTAAATATTGGGGCTGAATAGTACAGACACTGCTTAACTCGACGTTGCACAATCATGTCAAATAATGAGCTGAGTAGGTGGAGAATGGAATGTCCGAATTTATTTCATATCCTTTTGTGTATTTTATTTCTTTGTACAGGCAAATATTAAATATTGGCTATAAGGTTGATGTATTTTTCTTGATCACATCAAGATCAGTTTATGCGAATATTACTTTATTTTATCAGCTCTTGATTTGTTTTTTGTTTTTTTGTTAATTCCTGTATTAAATGTATGTTTAAGTGCCCACTTTGGTTCTAAGGATGGATTTGACTGTGGCTAAATACAATGTAGTGTGAGACAGACAAACTCTGTCTTTTAAGAACACTGGTGGATAGATTATTGCCTTGCTGTACAAACGATAAGGTCTTACCTGCCATTCATACAACTTCAAAAGTAAGGGATTTCTCCTTGTTAATATGCCTGTGAGCCACACAGTTGTACTGTTTTATGTGGTAAGACATATATTTCTGTTGCTGTCTTTTGCAAATTATTGTTCTGAAAAAACAAACTATCCTTTCATCATTCCATATTAGCACACAATAGCTGTTGTAAACAAGGAATATCCGCATCTATGGAGTTTGTGTGCCTATCATATTGAATTATATGAAGTGCATAGGTTGTCTAGTGTAGATCTTTTTTTTTTTTGTTTGCTGGTATAACCCTTCACATTTAACTATATGCTGCAGAATGGAAAACATCTATGGACAGAGAGGATTGCCGACCATAATGTTACTGCGTGCATCACAAAACCAACAAAAAGTCGCGCCTCTGGATTTTACTTGAGGACATAAAAACGTGAAACGGATCAACGAAATCAATTTTGAGTTTTTCGTATGTTCTGAAAGAGCTAGCTGTTCATTTTCTAAGTTATTTCTGCGATAAGTTTTGAATCATAAAATGAATGGTAGAGTGTGCTTTCCGCAGTTTTCCGTCTGCACCTTTTTATTTATATTAGGTATGTCTTAGGGGCAACATTTCATTTTTTTCAAAATCCCTTACACATTCTTCCACACTCTGATAAATTTTGAAACGATGACACTACTGCTTTGAAAGTTGATATTAGCCATAGAAAAAATGTGCTAATAAAGTATGAGAAATTGCAGCTTAATGTGATAATTCCTTCATTGTTGTTGCAGCTGAGATTTACACCTTTTTTTTTTGGGGGGGGGGGTCGCATTTATTGCACAGCTATATGGTAAGATTAAGTGCTTGAATAGACCCTATACTTCTGAGCCTCTTTTCTCATTAAACTCTTTACAACATCATATGTTGTCTTTCCAATGTTTGGATATATTGACATAATTACAAAGCTGAGAGTGTGGTCTCTCAAAATCTGCCCTTAAAACCCATGTCTGGTGACCTTCTGTTGGACTTGTGATGCAGGGTCACATCTTTGTATCCTGTACACTGTACGTCCCTAGAGCATCTGTCAGCAAGCCTTTTGGAAACTCCGTGAAGTTAATTTGTGGATCCTATCCGCTTTGTAATATCCAAATAAAATATGGCTAAGGTGCACAGTGACTTGCTGGCAGTGCAATCATGTCTGTAATTGATTGTTGTGTATAAAATCTTCAAATCATTGACATAGTTTATGAGAAATGATTTACAAATACGATTTCTTCTGTTTGTAAATATTACAAAGTTAGCATACTAACTCTGGCTCTACTGACTGATATTATGTGCATACATTTGAAGAAAAAAAAATCATGAGATGAAAATCAAAACTTTGTAATAAAAGAAGATTAAGGAAACTATACTTTCTTGCACTTTGTTGTTTTTTGTTGTATTTCACCTTTACCTTCATATGCCAAAATATTCTCTATTGCTCGCACTGTGTTATGTCTATGATGTATGACATCACCAATGAGAAATATAATTAACACTTGATAGTACAACAACATTTACATGCAAATGTTAATTATATTTCTCATTGGTGATGTCATACAATTTTCATCACTGTGTTAATGAAGGTACTGACCGATGAACAAAGTAGAAAAAGCGAAACAAAAGCAAACTCTCAAAGAAAACCACTCTGTGTCATGATCATGTAATGTTGTAATCACTCTGTTAAAAGGAAAACAAACCAATGTCAACAACAAAGTATTTATCCATTTGGTTTACAAGATACTCTGGCACTATTTAACTTTTCTTTGTGTCGAGAATATCATCAATCAAGACTGCTATGCATTATGTACTTGTACACTGTACATCAAGGACATCAGGAAAAATATAAACCTTCGTTACTCAGTATTGAGTTATTACGTTCGATGAGAATAGACCAACGCAGGCAGCTCAAGAATGAAATAAGTTGTGTAATGCAATATACAACTTATGAAAGGAATAGAAAAAGGACCTATTGGTGTGCATCCACCCTATCCATAATATTATTATAACAGATATTTCCAACCGAATACTGTACCTCCTTTACGAAAATGAAATACAAGTGTAGTTCAATAATAATAATAATAACACGGCGATACGTCACATCAAAGTAATTCCATTTTAGATAAAACGCAGTGTTCTCTCATATTTCGACACTGTAATATACAGCAATATGCATTATTTGAAGGCAACTTGTCAACTTCATCATGCAAGCTATTCAGCAATATGCATGAGTGCAGTTGGAGGGAACTCATCGACTCATTTTTACTTAATTGCACTCATCATACTGCTAGATTTCTATTACGCTGTCAAGGATTATAGGCTTGCGCTACCGATATCGGTGGAAGACCAGATATTCTTATCAGCTACACTGAAATGGCGTTTTATAGTAAACACGTCTTGTCATGACCACACACTTGCTTTCCACTTCACTTATCTTAGTGTTTGTAGTACTCTGAATTCTACATCCATCTTGCTTACTTTGGGTTGAAATGATTAGTAATTACACTTGAGCTGACATAATGATGTGATATTTGCATTTTATTGTTGTTTCACCCAAGGAAACAAACATTTGTAGTTCAAACTCAGCGTTACTCGGCTACAAGTCATTATGAGATTATCTGGAGGAAGATAATGCCGAAACTTTCTCTGCATCTTCTTTACCTGAACCATTATGTTGTGACTACACAAATATTTTTTTTCCGTATCTCATCCCATGCTACACTTATAACTTTCATGAACGTAGAACTCAAGCCTGTCCTGTGAGTGCAATGGTTGACTAAGTGCTATCAATACACTGAAGGAAAAAAAAAAAATGAGCAAAGGAGTTGGAATTTGAAAAAAAAATACGTGGGCCCTCTATTAATATTATGTATTCACTCAATACAATACATCAAAAAGAGCGCAATATTTGTTTTTTCATTCAGTATGTAATAATGTTTAACATTGAAATATCAATGGTGTATCATACTTATCAAGATATTCTCTACTTACAAGCGCCATAACCATGTAATGATATCATGTTGTTAATGTGTAGTATACCCATTCATTTTCATACAAGAAAAAAAAAGAAAGTCCTCTGGCCGTTATGCCGTTTATGTCTGATAGTATTTTCATACACCTATTCTCAACCGAGATATTTCTGCGGTGTCAGTGCAATGTTATACTTCTACTGAGGAACTGAAAATGGGCGAATGATGCCGACCCCTTGTTGCTTGCCATATTCTGGCCAGGTGGCTGTCACAATGGCCTACAAACGGTATCAACCAAGCACATTTTGTGCCATATACTTTAATGAAACTGGGCAACTTAAATATTAGAATTAAGTTGTAAGAAAACAGCATGTATGGAATGTTAAATTGCCGTGCTCTCCCTCCTTATTCCACAGGATGGCACAATCAGACAAAACAAAATAGAAACAAAACAAAACAAAAATGCTTTGATTTCATTTTACACACATAGAAAGGGGAACCAGGGTGGTTGTGGTTTGTTCTCTATTCAAAGAAGACTGTGTTCCACGGTATCTCACACTCTTGACTGAACGTGAATGAACTTTTCCGTTTGATCCAGTCATCTTTTTTTTTTTCGCCAAGAAAGATCCACAGTGAGGGCACGTGAGGAATACAAAAATACTAAACGCGGTAAAAAATGGTCGATGCCTCAAGAGAACGCTGCCTATAGTGAAAGAAGATACATTACAGCATTATATTTATTCGGTTGCATTATAAGATTTCAAAAGAAAACTCTTCAATCTCTTTTTAAAAGAATTCAATGACGGTGCACTTTTTATGTCCATGGGAAGGGAGTTCCAGAATCTTGGACCTACATAAATGAAAGTCTGTTGAGCAAGCACGGTTCTTAATAAAGGTAAATGAAATTCATTTGACTGTCTGGTTGGATATCCATGATATGTCCGGTTGCGCATGAACATGGAGTTAAAGATAAATGGAAGGCAGCTATTATTATTAGTATACATAGATTGCCCGAGTTGAAACAAAAACAAATCTTTAATTTTCAGAATCTTATTATCAAAAACAAAGGATCTGTATGAGAATATGGAACGGTGTTACAAATAATGCGAAGAGCCTTCTTTTGTAGCAGTAAAACTCTATCCAATAATATTTGATGAGTGTTTCCCCATACTAAAATTTCATAATTCAAATAGGGTAATATCAAAGATGAATACAATGTAAACAACGAATGTTGAGGAATAGACAATTTTGGTCTATTAATAATACCTATGTTACGTGAAATTTTCTTCCAGACATTATCAATATGAAATTTCCAGGAGAGTTTATTATCGACTGTAATTCCGAGAAACTTAGTATGGGAAACACTTTCTAAAACAGCATCACCAAAACAAATATCCATATTCAAATTATCTAAAGTATTACTGAGAATGAAAATATATTTTGTTTTTTTGATATTTAAAGACAACTTATTTGCTCGTATTCACTCACATATTTTTTTTTTTTTAACTCAGAATTAACTGTCTGCACAAGGGTGTTTGCGTCTTCATGCGAATAATATACATCTGAATCGTCGGTAAAAAGTATGAAAGATAACACATCGGAAGAAACACAAAAATCATTAATGTAAACAATAAACAACAGCGGGCCCAACAAACTACCTTGTGGGACGCCACACTTTAAATTCTCTCATATCAGAGTTATGATTATTCAAAAGAACATATTGTTTGCGATCAGTTGAATAACTCCTGAACCACTCCAAGGCCTTCCCACGTATACCATAATGACACAACTTGTATAGTAAAATATCATGATTTATAGTGTCGAAGGCCTTGGAGAAGTCCAGGAAGATACCAATCATATGTGAGTGATTATCTAAACCATGTGCTACTTTATCAACAAAATTCAACAAAGCGTGACAGATGCTATGCTTTTCTCGGAACCCAAACTGGGAATTTGTAAAAACATCATACATTTTCAAAAAAATCAACGTTCTTTTATATACAATTTTCTCTAAAATCTTGGACAAACAAGATAATAAAGAAATAGGCCTATAATTACTTATATCTACCTCATCTCCATTCTTATATATAGGAATAACTTTAGCTACTTTCATTTGTTCTGGAAACACACCCGTTGACATTGACAAATTAAAAATATGTGCCAGAGGATCCGCAACAGAAATAACACCTTTCAAAATCATATTGCTTATGTCATCATAACCTGAACTTTGTTTGTTTTTGAAGCCAGATACAATATCAATAACCTCATATCTAGTGGTAGGACTAAAAAATATTGAATGCATATTACACTGCAAAAAGTCCGGTGTTAAATAGTGAACACCGAGCTGGTGTTAGATTTTCGGTGCTCATTTACGGTGTTGAATTAACACCTCCGGGTGTCATTTCCAAATGTTAAACTGTTATTTGAAGAGTTTCTTAGTAACTGCACTTCTTGTTGATTTTTAATTTAAACAAGACGATCAAGAATTTTTCATTAAAATACTAGATTTTTGAAACAATGTGAAAATAAATTTACACCAAAGTAACACCAGCTGGTGTGGTCTCTTATTGAAGCTGGACGGGTGTCAAACCATTGATATTAACACCAACAAATATCAAATCAACACCATATAGTGTCATTTTTGAATTAACACCAGTCAGTGTCAAAATAACACCAGGTACAGTGTCAAATTAACACCACGAAGTGTCAGGTGAACACTTTTCAACACCATCACAGTGCATTTTTAACACCTGTGGGTGTGGTCCTCTATTAAAGTTTGATCGGTGTTAGATTTAACACCCGTAGTGTTAAATCTAACACCGATGTGTTTACAGTGTATACTGATTTAGAAAAAAAAAAACAGAAAAAATGTGTATTAGTATCAGGAGTTTCTTGAGCAATGTTTTCTCCAATTGTTGTAAAATATGTGTTAAAAATATTTGCTATATCCACAGAATTATCAATAATTTCATCATTATATCTTATTTTTGATATACCAGACTTTTCATTTGATACATTCATTGCTTGTTTGAATACATTCCATGTACTTTTTATATCACATCTATACCCTTCTAATTGCTTATAATATTTTTTCTTTTCAATACGTATTATCTTAATAAGGGTATTCTTATACGAGGTATATTTCAATCGTGCTTGTTCAGTTATTTTCATTTTAGATACATAAAACAATTCATTTTTTCTATCTATCGAACGCAAAATGGACTTCGAAATCCGAGGGAGCTGTGGTGTTGTTTTATAATTCCCTCGTTTATCCTTTCTTTTAGGGATGCAAATATCCAAATGATTATTAAAAATATTCAAAAAAATTATTCACAGCCAAATTGATGTCATCAGTATCAAACACACTATCCCAACTGAGATCATCTAAAGAAGCAGAAAATGAAGACAAATTTTTTTGGGTTACCCTAAGCCTCAAAGATGGCTGGGATGAACTTTTGCTAGTATGGTTAAGTTTTAAAATGCGTCATTATTGGAAAATGATCAGTGATATCTGATAAAATTATCGACAAATCTGGAAGGGTGATAACATTGTGGCCGACTGACGGGAAACGCGAGTCGGTTTCGAAATAAGAGGTAAGAAGGAAGAGGATAAGAATGTCTCAAGAAATTCTCCCGAGATATTATCCGTTGTGTGTTTTAACAAATTAATATTGAAATCACCGAATATAAAGGAATCAGAGTTTATAAATAAAGGGTTGGTAAGCAGTTCAGTGAGATACGATAAAAAATCTTTGTTGTTGGAATTAGGAGGTCTGTAAATAATACCTATCACAATGTTTTTGTTACCAGGAACAGTAATCTCAATGAAAAGTGACTCAACAATGTCATTCATTTTGCTAAGCTCTTCATGAACAGTGCATGCATAACAACTTGAAACATATAAAGCGACTCCACCACCAGAGCGATCAGGTCTATTATTCGCAAAAATATTATACCCTTCAAGCGAAAAAGATTGTTTTGGAAATGAGGATAACCACGTTTCAGTGAGTCCGATCACTGAAAATAAAGATTTGTTTGGATTGTCTAACAATAACTGTAATTCTTCAAAATGCTTGTTAATACTTCTTATATTCAAATGTACCAAAGAAAATGTATCTTTCATAAAACCCTTATTAATATCTTGAAATTGATTCAAAGTGACATAATTACACAATGGAGCTTGAGTGAAGTCATTAAAATCATACTGTATTTCTTCCGCTGCTGAATTAATGTTGTCAGCGACTAAGACCTCATAAAAAAAATGCACGATTGTTAGAAACTTCTTTTTCTAAGGAATCAGATTCAGGCGTAGTTGGTCTGAATAAATCAAAGGAATCATCGTCTAACATAGAGTGAAAAAGTACATCTATTCCGTCATCCATTCTGGATTGAGACATTACTGACTAGGTATATTATCCGCGCCATTGATGGTAAAAGGTAATCGTGATTAACGTTGGCACAACGTAGAAATTGGCACGACCGAAAGCAAACGGGATACTGTGGAATAAAAGCAAGTGCAAGGTAAAAATATAGTGGGCAGCGATCATGCGAGACTGTGAAAGGTACGTGCTCTTTGTATTCATGCGAGCTGTATAACAAGGCTAGTTGGCTGTTAACGAGAAATGAAGTGCTGATAGTGTCAGAGAGAATAAAAAGATATAAGAAACAATTAATTGATAAGATGTAGAACGTGGCTAATGTCTCAGTAGGCTCTACCCCCGATAGAATGCACAATAATAACAGGAGTGAAACGAGTTGGCCAATGAATGTCTTCATTCTGTCACCAAACGATGAGTATATCCAGCATCTAACAATGGTGAGCTCCCTCCCTGGGTTGTTTTTTTTTTTTTTTTTGGTTTTGAAAAGGAAATACGTTGCAATTTACCAAATGCATTAAGGTATAAAAAAAGTACTGATCAGCGTATGTACTAAGCACATCGGGGGGGGGGGGGGGGGGGGAGGAGAAGGAGATAAGGAAAGGGGATAGAAGATATGAAAGTGAGTAAAGTAAGCTGACCGAGATCTATGTACAAAGTTTTCCCATTGATGAATCAATTGAACAATACTTTTACCAGATGTACCAAGTATGCATGCATGCATATTTATAAGACCCCAAAACTTAAAACGTTTCCATGCATTTGCATATATGCATTCATTAATATTCTTGTATACAATAATAACGGTTGTACGAAAAAGCCGTAGTCAGACCATTCTGGAAGCAAAAATACTCGTATGCATTAGTATGACAGCAAGGTCTGATCATGCAGACAGCACATAATGGAGATTCAGTGTATTCAATATGTACAAATGAACAACGTCTATAATTAAGCGTTAACCCTTATCTAGCATACAGCTGTAACACTTGAAAAGAGAGAAAATTAGAAACTGTAGTTTTCCTCACATGTGTGCGCAGTTCACTGAAGAACTGCACCTATTTAAAGTTACGTAATTTTCTGAATACAAATAGCAAAAAAAAAAATTGGTTGCGCAATCCAATAAACATCAGAATTCACAGGTTCATCCCACAGATATTGCGAATCATGTTAAACCATCAAATTCACCAATAAACGCCCAACTGAAGCCATTTAGGACGGACAGCAAAATTTCAGATAACCGTGACCAACGTTTATCTCAGGTCACTGTCAAAAAACAAACAAAACAAAACAAAACAAAACAACAAACATATTTATGTGATTACGCATACCATGAATAAAGTTCGGTTAATTAAATGTAATATATGATTAGTGACAACCAGGTCGTCATAATGAAGAAAGCACACACTCGGATATTCATTCAAATATTTCATCTAAATACATCAGATATTATGAATATACAAACAATATACATATATTTTTTTTTCATTTTGTACCGTACAGTCACTTTCGAGGCGAGGCCAGGTCCTTAAAACAAATAGAGAAATTAGTGAATTCAAAGTACAAATCAGCGGATAATTTTTGTGTTCTTTGTGAAACATACATGTATTGAATGATTGCTCTGAGCATCCTAATCTAGGTTCGAAAAAAAAAGAAAAGTAAAGAAGAGAAAGGTCATGACTTATTTACGCCATTTTCCAAAAAAAAACAGCACTGGTCATGCGTTACGTGAATTTCGGCGAAGAAGAAAGAAAAAAAAAACACAAAACAGACCAAAACAAAGTGCTTCGAACCTGTTTCTCGTGCAGATGCTACGAAAATATGTTTTACATAAAACAGAGTACAGCGCCCTTAAATTTATCGACAACAATGGAATTCTTCAGACGCGTTCATAAGTACAGGGGTGTATACGCAAAAATGTTTTACGTCAGGTGTCTGATTAAAAATGCAGACGATATTTTCAATTTACATAATAATAAGGCGAGCAAATAATGTCACATGGACAAAATTCACGACAATCAGACTGTTCAATTTCCAAAAAAAAAAAAAAAAATCCAAACAAAAAATATCATGATATTAAAGACGGTTCTTCCAGCTCTGGATGATGAAAAAGGAGACGTAACCGCATCAGAGGTCAAATATCAGTTCGAAACATGAAAGCTTTACCAAGGAGAAACAGAAGTTTACTGAGTTTAGACGTCTTTTGATACAAAGGATAATCAATGAATATGAGCTAGGCATAGGAAAGGGGAGTATGCTTCACTAATAATATATGACCGGCACTGGCGCCACCATGTGATTTCAACATAAGTAAACCAAACAGTCACATCTCGAACTGCTGTAGCTGTCGAGAGGGAGAACATGGATATAATGAAGTAAAACAAAAAAATAGTATGCGAAAGTATATCACTATTCACTATGAGGTGACAACACATTACTTCGATTAAGTCATTGTATAGTGCACCAACTTGATAATGCTGGTATTGTAAGGTGCCAGTACTGCAATAACAAGAACCCGGATATTTTGAAGATGCATGCAAAAGTTTGAAAAAAAAATACAATAAACAGCGATTCTTCAGATACACATAGGTCAGCAGCCAGTGCTGCGTGGGACCTCGAGCTTCTTTTGGCTTATACATGTCAGTGTCACAAAAGGAGAGCAAGACAAATCAGGTAGGCATGCGTCAACAGTTCAAGAACAAAAACAAAGAAAAGAAAGAGGGTAAGCCTACTGCTTTTTCATTTGCGTGATGCAGAGATAATTACAACCAAATCCATAGGTTAAGATGGGGAATAGAATATTTTGCTACATGTTGCTGGAGATGAATAACCATCAAAAGATTCGTGCCCTCGTTTTTCGTGTAGAGAAAAAATTAGGCATAGCTGTATATTACGTAATTCGAAGATCATTGCTCGATAGCTCATGGCTTCTAAATAATCAGCTCGACATACCAAGGAGGTTTGGACATGCTAAATTTCTGTGAATCGAAACAGCTGAACAAAATCTAACACGATGTATTCATTGGCCATTCCAACACTATCCTAATGTCCTTAACTAGACTTAGGAACATTGAAAGGTAGTGAGTTTTAACCACGTTTAGAATTCAGACAAGTTTGAGTAACTACAGTGTGGATCGGAAATACCGACCTGGTGTAACAAAAAAGGGGAACCTATCTCAATACAGACCATGATGGTGACTTGCCTACAATGAACTCAAACGAATTACTAAATATGCATTGCAAATTGAGGGTTGGGTCTTACGTAAAGGTAGTTCAAGGGTAGATAAGGGTAGAGTTCACTGAACGAGCGTTTTTCAAGTCGGTCGCGTAGTCAAAAACAGTGTAAAAGGCGACGATTTGTAGCGGTATTAAATGACTTGGAAAACAATGTATGAACTTCAGCTGGTCTTATGGCGTCCAAAAAGAAAGAAAAGGATCTGCATTAGGTCGATCATAGTACATATTGGATTTGTGTATCTCTAAGGTACGAACATCATAGTACATATCGGATTTGCGTGTCTCTAGGGCTGCGTTCACATAGAAGTACTCGGTATTCGGTATTCGCTATTCGCTATTCGCTATTCGGGCACCGAGTACACCATCGCCCGCACCGTCAAAAGGATTTTACTCACCATCCCATGCAGTGGGGATTTCTTCTTCCTACATCCCAGTAAATCTTATTAACAATTTCTAAACTGCATCAGAATGTCAGTCTACATGCTTATTTTTGCTAAAGGGCAAATCCAGACCAAAATTGTCATTATTTCATAAACAAGAGACGGTATACGCTGCAAGAAAATCGAACAAGCTTGATTCCCACTTTGCTATACTATTCGCAGCTATTCGGTACTTTCGAATATGTGCCCTCTTATGTGAACCGGTGTGAGGAAATCCTATCTTTCGATTCAAGCTATTCGCGTGCCCTCGAAAACGAGCCCCGAATACCCGAATAGTATACTTCTATGTGAACGCAGCCTAAGGCGCACATGTCAGTCTTCACACAATATTGAAATCCCACGAATACAAAAGGAAATAAGTATAAGTAACGCTCTGAGCTTTGACACCAACAGAGATATCTAATAAAAGTGTAGGGCATTCAAACCTTTATAGAGGCATTGTCGAAATAAAAAAGGGTGTATTCTTTTTTAATGTAAAGGCGTTATATCCTATATACTCATGATCATGGGCGTAAATCCCGGGGCGGGGGGGGGGGGGGGGGGGGGATGGTGGGATATATCCTACCTGAAATGGAGGAGGGGGGGGGGAATGGCCTGTACAATCATCCCCCCCCCCCCCTGAAATTTGAGAAAAAATGGAGGAAGCAGAAATGTTATTGTATCAATTTTGGCATATTGCATGACGTTCGTAAGCCCGCCTTCAGACAGTTAACAGAGCTGAACAGTATTCTATCTTGTAGGATAATGTATAGACCTACATAATTTTCTCAAGCGCTCGCTCGCTTCGCTCTCTCGCGAAGAAAGTAATATAGACATAAGGTGTTATGGTCCAAACTTTGACAACGTCAAATAGCATAGGCTTACAATGTAAACATGCTATGAAGCGAGCAACTCGAGACCATCTGCAAATTATGTACGAAAACAAACAATAACAAAAACTATAACGCCATATGAACCCCCTCCCCTCTATTTCCTGTATCATTCCTTAAACGATGATGACTGATACATCTATGGGCATACCCAGGGATGATCAGGGGCGTCGAATCTATCTCGGGGGGCAAAGGGATACTTGCCCCGCCCCTACGGAAACGTTGGGGGCAGACAAATCATCTTATTTTGTCCTCCAAGCAATTCCCGAGATGAGGACAAATCTCGAACTTTCTTTATGGAAAATTGGACAACTACCGCCAGAATTATGCACCGGATCGCTGAATTGCAATCATAAATATGAAAAAGCTCCGCTACTGGGTCCCTTTCAATAGACTTTGTACACTTTTGAGATTGACGTTTTATTTCCTTATATTTATCAAAGAGTTTGCAGCAGATCTTTCACTTGCAAAAGCTCCCTCATAAGCAGAGGCGTCGATGGAGGGGGAGGGGGATGGTTCCCCATAAAAGTATTGGGGACAAACAGATCATTTTGCTCCTCCTCGTAACTCCCGAGATGTGGAAATGTTCTTACTTTTTTTTTGATAGAAAACTGTCTAGAAATTTCATCCACAGATTGCTGAATTTCCATTCTGAAACTACAAAATCTCCCTCGCGTACACTGCAAAAAGTCTGGTGTTGAATAGTGAACACCGAGCTGGTGTTAAATTTTCGGTGCTCATTTATGGTGTTAAATTAACACCTCCGGGTGTCATTTTAAAATTCCAAATTTTAAAATGCCAAATTTAAAACTGTTTTTTTTTTTGAAGAGTTTCTTAGTAACTGCACTTCTTGTTGATTTTTAATTCAAACAAGACAATCATGAATTTTACATTAAAATACTAGATTTTTGAAAAAATGTGAAAATAAATTTACACCAAAGTAACACCAGCTGGTGTGGTCTCTTATTGAAGCTGGACGGGTGTTAAACCACTGATATTAACACCAACAAATATCAAATCAACACCATGTGGTGTCATTTTTTAATTAACACCAGTACAGTGTCAAAATAACACCAGGTACAGTGTCAAATTAACACCACGAAGTGTCAGGTGAACACTTTTCAACACCATCACAGTGCATTTTCTACACCTGTGGGTGTGGTCCTCTATTGAAGTTTGATCGGTGTTAGATTTAACACCCGTGATGTTAAATCTAACACCGATGTTTTTACAGTGTAAGAGGGGGATAGGCCTAACCCCTCCCATACCCTCCTCGTTCAATCATTTCTACTTTACACTTTAGATTGACAGATTTCAAAATGTTTCATCCAAAGTGTGCACTAGGTCTGTTACTTCAGTTTAAGGAAATGCAAATGTTCCTTGGGTGGGAGGAGATATCTAGATACTTTCAATTAACGGAGGGTTCCCCCCCCCCCCCCCCTGAAAAAAATAGTATACACTTCTGGGATTGAAATTTCCCCAGATTACATCATAAATGTGTTTACGAGATATTTGTTGCTGCAGTAAATGCCAGCAGTTGCGCCCGGTGCACCCCCCACCCCCTTAATTTCCTAAGCGAAAAAAGTGCAGCTACAAACGCAGTTTTGGGACTGTAAAATGTCAAATTTTTCAAGCTCGCTCGCTTCGCTCGCTCGCATTTAATCGTCATGCCATTCTCCTGACGTTGCCGCCGGGTAATTACCAGCAGTTGCCGCAGTTGCACCCGGTGCGCCCCCCCCCCTTATTTTTCAAAGCGAAAAATGTTTAGCTACAAACGGCAAATTGGGGACTGTGAAATGTCAAAATTTTCAAGCTCGCTAACTCCGCTCACTCGCATTTAATCGTTATGTCATTCTCCTGATGTTGCTGCCAGTAATTGCCAGCAAATTGCGCCCGGTGCGCCCCCCCTTAATTTCCTAAGCGAAAAAAAAAATAGTTACAAACGGCCGTTTTGGGACTGTACAATGTCAAAAATCATGATAACGTTCATGATCTTCAGTGTAAGAAATTAACACAAAAAGTTTCTCTAAATGGTACCACTTTATAGGCAAAATTGTTCAATAATAATCTACATAAAATGTACTGCTACCTAAACATGTTGGACTGTTTCAAGTCGATAGAACACGCAAAACAAAAAAAAAATGTATCAAATTGCACCATTTACAACATCAATATGCAAAACGTTCTCACTGTGGGAGGGGGGTTTCACACCCCCCCCCCCCTCGCTCGCATTGCTCCCTCGCATCTAACCGCTCCCCCTAAGATCAAATCCTGGCTACGCCGCGGCGTAGCCAGGATTTGATCTTAGGGGGCCTTAGGGGGCCGGTGACAGGCCCCACTATTTAGTAGGCCTTCACAGTGATGTCGCACAGGCGGAGCAAGAGCTGAAATACCACGATGTAGTCATTCAATTATCTATGAATTTCATTCTTACTTGTTTTTTGATAAGAAAAAAAAACCCAAAATTTCACCAAAAGTGTGCACCAGATCGCTGAATTTCAGGTCTGAAAATGCCAAATTTTCCTCGTGTGGGAGGGGGATACCACACCCTTCCCCGATAGACCGCTCCGCTCCCTCGCACAGATATTCAAACTCCAAGTCCCTCCCCTATCCTGCCCCCCATCATTAAAACGGAACGATGCCCCTGGGATGATTGATTTACTGACTGAAATCAAGAAGACTGAAGAATACAATTAATAGCTACAGGAAAGTATCTACTACGTTATTCAAGAAATGGATACCCTTATCAGCATTTTATTAAATTTATTTGGGCATTATTCAGGGCTGCGCTACGTTTTTGAAAGGGGGGGGGGGGTTAACAAAATCGCCTGTCAGTCAAGAAAAAAGAACATCAAAAGACAAGAGAAACAGCAACAACAAAGTCGTCATACTTTTAAGGTCTGACTTTCCGCCGAAAGTCGGCTGACAAGAAAAAAAGCGAACAAACAAACAAAAACAAGAACAAAAAGTCTTCATATTTTTGCTGCCACTTCCCTCCCACTTTGCGTGGAAAAGAGTGGGACATTTGATCCCTGTAAAGTGTGTGTGTGGTGGGGGGGGGGGGGGGGGGGCAAGCTCCCCCCCCCCCCCCCCCCAGGTGTGCGCCGGTCCGGTTATGGGCTTGTTATCGTGGTGATGGTTACTATCGCCAATCACCCCCCCCCCCCCACACACACACACACACACTCCTCAGTACGGATTTACGCCGTTGCTCATGATATCATTTACTTTTACAACATTCTTATGTGAGGGGAAAAAACGAATGAATACCATGATGACAGTGATAATCACTTAAATGAGGGAAAATGCAAACGATAGCATACAACATCCGATAGCATACAACAAATCACAAGTGACTAGCCTTACCGTGATATGGACTTTGCAAATAAAGTGTTTTAACGATTATAAAATAAATAAAACAGAGTTTTTAAAATAATGCTAAAGTAATGAAGTAGTATGCGCCTGTTATAGATGCAAGTACCCAGTGATATAAGAATTAAAAAAAAAAATGTGTTTTTTTTTTAAAGTAAATGACTTATACCTTACAGCCGTTTATGCTGCTATCAAGGGAATTCCATCACCGCAGTCACTGCAGTTAAATCAGTTCAAATCGTTTTATTATTATTTTTTTTTTTTTTTTGGTCTGGAAGGGCACACTATACAAACGAATTCGCAATGTACTGGTAGGCATATTGATGATGGGCAACAATTAACAAAAATTCAAATTAATGTATTACATATCTCATGACGTTTACCAAGTTGCAGGGGTCATCACATAAAACATACATGAAATGCTTAATAAGACCTCCCTTTCGTCATTGAAAAAAAAACCCAACAAATTTCACATTTCGATGCTTATGATGGTGATAAGATACTTTATTCTCCAATGTATTTAACAGTTGATTGAAGGGGCGTATATGCGGCAACTATAAAAAAGTAAAGACAGTAATGAAGGTGAATTACTGACTTATCTTCTTATTCCGTTGATAGAATCAAAAGAGAGTTACATTCTGTTGCCAATGGGAACATTCTCTGTAGTATATACTACACATTGTCTGACTACACATTTTCAATTGGCAGCAGAATACTATAATACACACAGTCACACATGACTCTGGTGTCGTGACCGCATAATTTCATGATCACTCTGTTTAAACAATTTAACACAACAACATGAAAGTACATTACTAAGTATATCCTGTTGCTTTGCAAGTCAACTATTGTCATCATTTTACCCTATCCAGTGCCTACAATACCACCACGCTAGACTGCTATACTTCCTGTAAATATCACGCCCATCAGGAGAGAAAATGTTATCCATATTTGGCTAAATGATCGATATAAAGACACCAATGTTACATGGCAGCAGAAGAACAACGACAGGAACAGCAACAAAGAAATAAAAAGTCTTGACTATGCATTGCGCAACTTGAGTGGAACAGAGAGGCTAAACAACGAAAAACAGGATTCTTTTTCCAGCAACATTTAGAGTTTACTGAAACATGGAATACGTACGACACAACCTAAATCAAAATTTGCCACCGTGTATGTGAAGAACATATAGCGCAGGGATGTTGCTTTTTTTTTTTTGGGGGGGGGGGGTGTTTGTTTTGATTTTTTTCATATTCATTTCAATGTCAAAAATATTTAGAGTAATACAATATGAAGGCACACAATCAATCTTACTTGCCACTTTGCATCAAATCACAAGCTAGAGTGCCCCGTCGCTATCAAGGAGGGGCCTGCACTACCGACAAAGTGGAAGACAACAGACAAAGTTATTCTGTGTATATTCAATGGAATCTATGTTAAACACGTAATGTTATCAACAGAAACTCCTATATCCTTACGGCATCAACAAAACGAACACATTTTTCCTTTAACGTGAAATTGCTGACAAAAATGTGAATAAGATTTAAGACGATGGCATGTCAGATAATGATATATAGTACTATTGGTGTGTGTGTGTGTTTGTGTGTGTTTGTGTGTGTGTGTGTGTGTGTGTGTGTGTGTGTGTGTGTGTGTGTGTGCATGTGTGTATGTTTTGAAATGTATTGAGAGAAGGACCAAAATTTACTCCTTGTAAAAACTACTTACTGAAACTCTTACTCAACAGTTGTTCGGTCACAAGACCCGTTGATTAGATTTGACAGGAAGATAATGCTTGAAAATGTTGATTATATCAACCTTTCTTCCTTATGTCTAAAACTATAATCATTCACGTAGCTAACAATCTTTAATATTGTGGATGCATATCCAGGCCATGGTTGACTACATGTCTGACCCGTAATGACTACCGACCATTGCACAAAGTGAAAAGAATCAGTGGAGTTGAAATTGAAGACCTGAATACAAGAACGACCCAAGTCCCATTTTTGGCCAAATTCAGTTTGACATGGGAAATTGTACCTTATGCATGGACTCATCTTTTATGTAACGTAATGTCAACGTTGCTCATAGCAACCAAACTGTCATTGTATCGTAACACCCTCAGCTATCCTGATATGCCACGTACTGGCCTTTTCTAGCATCTTATTTCTATGGTGTTTGCAATAAATATCCTGCAATATAAGATGAACGAAGATGATTGAATAAGGCAATTGACTGAGTTAAAGACAACGTGTCTGTTAAAACAATGGAAAATGTAAATAAAAAAAAAAGGAAACAAGGTGAGATACAGAGTTACCTCCAAAAAGATCAGTCCATAGTACATACTTCGTATGAAAAAACAACACCAAAACAAATGTCTGTATAAATCACTGTCACAACTGCGGACTAGTGTCTCTCCACAGAATAGGTCTACTCATTGTTTTGTTCATTTTTAAGCAGTTTTGCAACTTTCATCAGTATTCAAATGCATGCCTCCACCAAATCGCCACGAGCTCTCACAGTTAACAGTCCACTTCTGTTGGGGACTCTCAATGACTTACAGTGGTGTCGTCCAATACACCGTTTTCGTTCATTGAATGTCTGTTTATTTTGGCTGAGGTTTTCTTTCATTCATACTCTTTTCTCTGTTATTGTGTTTTCTTCATGAACCCTTTCGCCCTCGCCGGTGTTCTCACTTTCCTGGGATCGCCCATTCCGTCATCCATTCTCTTTCCCTACCTCATCGACTAACTTGTTGTGTCTTCTGCATGGGTTGTAGGTCTCCTCTGATGTATTGACTTCGTTGTTTTGTATGGTCCTTCTCTTTTTTCTTGTGTAACCATGTCCACGTGTCTTTCCCGATCTTTGTGTAAAATCACAGCATCGAACATTTTCCCATCTCAGCTCGTTTCTTAGTGAGGAGAGCTGGTAATTTTTTTTTTTTTTTTTGATAGAATAGGGAAGTGTGGAATAGTCCTCATATTTCTCTTATATCAAAGGTCGTTGTCATCACTGCTTCTCTGTATTGGAGAATGAAAAGACATTGAATAGAGTGGTAGCATACCAGAAACAAGAAACAAACAAAGAAATAAACAAGCAAGCAAGCCGGGATGTAGATATTTAGGCTGTGCTTATCTAACAGGAGAGAGTTAACGTTTCAAAACGTGTTTCAAATGGCGTTTACGAAAGTGGTTTGAAAAGCGATTTTCGGGGTGCTGCGTTTATCTGCGCAGTCACTGCGCATCTGTTTTTTTTTTAATGTCCTCATCATTACCGTATAAACAGTAGAAACACAAATCTAGCGCCCTTTTCCGCTGGAAGTTGACCTTGGAAGGTTCAAAACGACATTGCGTTTATCTGATTGCAGAAAGGCAATCAAGGCCTTAAACGGGTTTCAAAATCAGCGTTTCTAAACGCGTTCGAAAACATGGTTGAGTTTATCTATCACCCAAATGCCTCGAAGGCGTTTAAGATCTGGAATCGGCCTCAGAAAGAACAAAAAAAAAACAACAACAACCCTTAACCATAAACGCACAGAGAGTAATGTAGAATTTTGAAGTCTCATGTTTAAACAAATATTCCCTGGATACTCGCACTCCATTCTGCTCAGCACTATAAGTGCTTCCCACAAAATTAGTGTTCCCCAGCAAATCTGGCTTCCGACACTTACGGATCCCACGTACTTTAATTAAGTGAATTTTATGCACAGGGAACGTTTTTAATGCAACGTTAGCACAACGTTCCCGTTTTAGGGATATCCCCTTTCCTCTCCTTATTCAAGTTTTGTTCAATCTCGCTTCAAAGATTTCTCACGGCCAAATACAATATGCGTCACGGGCCGTGGAACAAGGGCATCGGGCATCGCTAGAACACGTTGAATCCCACAGCATAAAATGAAGGTCTTCCAAGCGATATAAATACCTTGACTTCTTCTTCTCTAGTCAAAATATGAAATGACCCCAACTAATTGCAACAGAAATTATTCTACTTGCATTTGACCTGGAAGAGCTACTAAAATAACTTATTAAAAGTTCCCTAAAATTCGAGTGGTGGATCAGTGCCTAATTTGCATAAATTCAAAACGGCCGCCGTACAACCTATTTATGCATATGTATCTGGACATAAAAACGGCACAAAATCTATTCTGGTGTCTAAACCTATGTTTTTTAGGTCAAGGAATACAATATTTACATCAGCAGTAACTTTCAAGCTTCCCTTCATAAATTGTCTGCATATATTTGCATATAATTAAATGCAAAATGGCCGCCATATTGCCTCTGTAGGCTTATATGTCCATTAAATCTGTAAATGGTACCCAGTGATGGTGTCTGTCGTCTTAATTTTACTGCTGAGAATCACTGATGTAGATCATGTTCCACTCAGGAATAATCACCGATAAGTCACTAAAAATCTGCATATATTTATATATAAATCTATTCAAATTAATAATGATATGTGACCGTGCATCACAAAACGAACATAAGGTCGCACGCACTGATTTTGTGTGAGGACTGAAAATAGGTGAATAGGTCAATTTGGTCAATCTTCACCTTTATATAATATTTTCTGAAAGAGCAAGTCTTCTTCTACATTATGCTAAAATTTGGTATCATAAAATGAACAGGAAGGTGTGTTTTTTTAGCAATTTATCTCAAACACTTTTATTTTTTTAGAATAGTGTGATTAGGTGTGCCTTTAGAATCCCCCTTTCATTTCTTTAAAAAAAACCTGTACACACTCTTCATTTTCAACTCTAATAACTTCAGAAAAGATGATGCCACTGCTTTGAAAGTTGGCATCTATCATGGACAAAATGTATTAATAGAACATGCCCAATTTCAGCTTAATCTGATAATTCCTTCAATGTGGTTAAACCTTGTTTTTTGTCCCATTCATTGCACAGGTAGCACGGCTAGGTGAAGATTAAACGCTTGAATAGACCCTGTGATTCAGAGCCTCTTTTCTCAGTTCACACTTTTCTGGAGTGTGTGCTTTCTTTCCAATATTTAGATAGGTTAGGTGAGTCCATTTGTGACCCTGCACCTCAAAACAAACAAAAAGTCGCCAGATGTGAATTTTTTGTTAAGACCACATTCTGAAAGAGTAGACTTTAAGCTTTAAAATGATGTGTAACTCAAATCAAATGGACTCTCCTAACCTATCTAAATATTGGAAAGAAAGCACAGACTCAGGAAAAGTGTGAACTGAGAAAAGAGGCTCTGAAGTACAGTGTCTATTCAAGCGCTTAGTCTTTACCAAACCGTGCTGGCTGTGCGATGAATGGGACAAAAAATAGGAAGTAAACCACCAGAGTAACAACAATGAAGGGATTATCAAATCAAAATGAAATTAAGCATGCCTCATTAACACATTCTGTCCATAATCATTGCCAACTTTCAAAGCAGTAACACTATCCTTTCGAAAGTTATTAGAGTTGAAAGTGAAGAGTGTGGACAAGGTTTTTCAGAAATGAAAAAGGGATTCTAAAGACACACCTAATCACACTATTCTACCAAAAATGTTCGAGATAAACTGCTAAAAAAACATACTTTCCTGCCCGTTTTATGATACCAAATTTTAGCATAATGTAAAAGAAGACCCGCTCTTTCAGAAAATATGAAAAAGTCAAGTTCGGCTAGGTTGACCCATTTCACTTATTTTCAGTCCTCACGCAAAATCAGTGTGTGCGACTTTATGTTCGTTTTGAGGTGCACGGTCACATTTGATTTCAGTTATACATCATTTTAAAGCTTGACGTCTACTCTTTCATAATAATTATGCTCAACTAAAAACCCATGACTTTTTGATTTGTGGTCACATGAATATTGAATAACTTGTCAGATATATACGAATACAAGCTGCAGAACGTTAATTGCACTGTATTGTCTACATCAAAGATTCCAAGGGCAAAATTTATCATAATACCATTCATAACCTTAATGATTATCCAAACACGTAGTTTTATATTCTTAAATTGATTAAAAGCATTGTATTACACACATTTTCTTAAGATAAAGCCTCATAACAATAAACAAATGTAAGTAGCATTAAACAGAACAGATTTTCATTTAACTTTAATCTCAACTTAGCTTCCAAAGTGTGCTCAATAGCAATATACTTGTGTCTATGGCTGCGTTTATCATCTTTCCCCTGTTTAAACGGCTTTCAAAAGCCGTTTGCAAAGCGGCCGTGATAAGGCAAATAAGGAACGTAACTCAAAATTTGGGCATTTTGAGTTATGAGCATATGGCTCCTAAATAAAATGCGCTCTTTTTAATGGTGAATGTCTCAATTCTCAAATGTTTACCATTTCAGAGATAAAAAGCGTATCTAACACACCTTTTTCACAACTTTGCCGTTTCCAGCTAGGCAAAACAACGTAACCTGAGATACGTATAGAAATGACAAAGAAAGCATTTTCGCTGTTACGGCAAATGAACGTATCTTTACATACACTGTTATTTCATGGTGGTTTCTCAAGAAAAAAGACAGAAATTGCGACGCCAAAAGAACGTATGTCATCATACAGCGCTTTGCTGTATAAAATCAGGGCCATGCGCGCTACAGTCAGCACAGTAAAACAACGTATCAACATTGTGGCCATCACAACACACGCTACGCTGCATAACTCTATGTGTAATACCTATATACGGCTACGTGCTGCAGATCCATTTCAGCCGCGGCAGTGAATGTAGTGCCGCCGCTGCTGCCGCGCCGGTTGCGACAACAGCTGGCAGCAGCTGGGTGCAGCAGAGTACTCTCTGGTTGACTGGCAGGCAAGCTTTGCTGCAGTGTGAACCATGAAGTCATGCCCATTGTTCTGTTTTGCAACCATGGAATGGACATTCTCCTGACCAGTTAATGCCACCACAAAGAAAATCAGCGGTAACACCGGTAAGTTTTATTTATTTTTTGTCAGGTCTAAGTTTGATCTAGCCCGACCAGTTGCCGTGGGAAGTACTGCGATTGGGCTGTACAGAGTGGACGACAGTACGCTATGCTAGTGTAGGGTCCAGTACTTTCGATAATAGTTTTCAGTAACATTTAAAAAACGATGAGTAAAAAAAAATAAACAAAAACACAGCAAGCTATGATGATAAAGAGCAAACTTAGAGCTATGATTATGACAGCCTTTCCTTTCGGTGGGCTTGGCAAAACGTGGCTCATTGGTGTGGTTGTGGTTGTGGTTGTGGTTCTACTAATGTAATAAGGACTATGTAAATGTAGGATACTCGTACTATACTAGTGGTCTAGTAGATAAAGTAGTGACTCTCAAAAGAAATTTACCTAAGCGCAAATAAATTAAGTGGACCCCAATACACTGTTATAATCATCGACATCATTCGACTTGACGTCGTCTACCTCAAATTCAGTTTTCGTCTAAAAGTATAAAAAAGTAACAGCTTTATAGTAAACAGTAGACTCGACTTCAAGCTAATGACAATAAAGCTTGACACTGATGAATTCCATTTAGTCTTCAGTGGCAACATGAACTGATGGCAGACGATATGTTCTAATAATGTCATTAACATCATTACTTTGGCAAGAAAAGTAAGGACAAAAAATAATGTTTGGTATACATCTTTGGTGAAACTCAAGTAGTCTTACTCTCTTAAAAAAATCGAGTGAAAATATTCACTCTTAAAAGAGTGAATACAAAAAAGAGTGGATTTAGAGTGAAATTGGAGTGAATTTTGAGTGAAAATGTTCAATTTCACTCATTTTGGAGTGACCTCAAGGATCACTCGAAGATTTTGGAGTGATCCCTGAGGTCACTCTAAAACGAGTGAAAATAAACATTTTCACTCAAAATTCACTCCAATTTCACTCTAAATCCACTCTTTTTTGTATTCACTCTTTTTTGTATTCACTCTTTTAAGAGTGAATATTTTCACTCGATTTTTTTTTAGAGAGTAGATCTTGTTTGTTATTCCTTGAAAGGATGAAGAATGTGATTGTGGCGTTTTCATACATACAGGAATCTACCCACTTAAAATTAGCCTAAAAAATAAAGCCATATTTAATGGTACTCTGTACCTGCTCCCTATGGAGGCCTGATTTATTTATTTTTTATTCTTTGTGCAACTTTAGTCAGCTGTACATATTCTTTAAAACATTATTTTTTTTTTCATTTCGATACAATATAATGCATTGTAGCCATGGTAGATCCTATACATGCTATAAGTTCCACCCCTCCCCCATAAAAATGTTGAGGGCAAAAGCTCATGGAATTCAAACATTTATTCTTCAGTTAGGTGGTTTCAAATACTATGGAAAGTTCAAATATTAAGACCCAATCGTCTACTTTAGATAATATTAACATTCGTGTTGAAATACATATTTCCTTGTCTCTCTGTTCAGTGTCCACACCAACCGCCAGCCTAGACCAGCACAGAAAAGAAATGCAGTGTATCAAGTACAATAAAAGGCACAAGTTGAATAATCACCTATTAATTCATACAAAAAAAAAGTAGAAGAAGGGGGAAGGAATGGACCCCACCTTTGTCATTATCACTGCGACACAAGCCGGCATTTGGAAAAATCATTACAAAAAAAAAGAAAAGGCAGGAGTCATGATGATGACTTTCTGATAATTTGAGAATACCACATTAAACAGTTCATTCCTTAGCGATAAAAAAATAATAATAAAATTAAATGAAAACTGATTAAATAATCACCATTCTCTCTCAAAACAAACACACAGCCTTGTACATCCTCAAGGGGTTATTTGTATGATGTTGAATAATAGATATTGTGAGTGTGTTTCATAAATACTCATCCTCATTTTCTTTGCTTTTTTTTGGAGGGGGGGGGGGTCTTTGAGAGAGGATTTGTTACACACAACCATGTCTAATGAAGAATTTAATCACATAATATAACTAAAACAGATTTGAAATTCACTAGCTGTCTTTTATGGAAAATGCAGAGTGCCTTATTTTGTGTTAATTATTCTCTTCCGTTTCTTTTACATTTTCCTGCAGTGGTCTACCGAGCAGTTCAAAAGCAGAGAAAAGAGCAACTGGACAAATTTCAGAACAGCTGTGCACGCCCGTCAGAATCTCATGAAAGATGGAGTGGAATGTGCACTAGATCAGTCAACTCTAGAAGAAAAATAATAATACTCGGATTGTTTATATATAGGATCAGGTAAATTTTTCACAGATAAATTAAGAACTCGCAAAACTCAACTGTGAAGTGTTAATGACTATTCTCACGTTATGAAGACACAAGAAAGATTGTTTTTATATTGATTTGAAACTAAAGATTCTATTTCGAAAAAAAAAATATGATGAAGGCTCATTGCCCTTTGAAATGATGACTATCAACTTAGGTAAAACTATCACTTGTTCATATCAAATATTGTTGTAAATGCTTTCCCTCAAAATCAATATCATGTCGATTGAAGCATGCCAACATATTTCAGAAAACCAGGGAAATAGAAACCTTATTTCCTGCATAATTTTGATTTATTTTGGGCCTAATCTTCCGGGAGCTCTCAGACAACGCAGATGTATTGCAGCACTGTGAATCACTGTTGTGATAAGACGTTTATTGAAATATGTTTAAAGTGAATACTGTTGCAAATTTTCCCTTCGTTTCAGCTGCCTAATAATTGTTCTTTACCCAAGTATTTACTTTTTACTACTCTTCAACAACAGTAAGGATTAAAATGTTATGTGTGTTATTTATAATTTGTAATTTGTAGATGTTCTGATCTTCCAAGTTAAAAATTGATGCGAAGGCCTGATATGGTAATAGTATAGCTAATCTCCAGAAAAAAAAACCAAACAAACACATTATGTTCTGTTCTATTGAAATTGAAAATTTTGTTCCCAGGGTTTTGTTCAACTGTGGTACGTATGTAAGCTACTTTACTCGGGAAGTAAATTACATTTTTTTTTTCTATTTCTTATTTACCATCATGATAATGATTAGTTACTGCTGATTTGCTTTCAATGTGATAAAAGCATAATGGCATATCAAACTCTCTCTTTGATTGTAAAAAGAAAGCGTAGATATCTATTTCATATTCTTAAGACTTGCAAATAATTGAATGATTTATGTAATGCTGTTGTCTTTGAGCAAAAGATGTACACACATTTTTCCCTATAAACCTTTCAGAAGATGTAAATTAGTCTCTGCATCTACGTTTCTGTCATGTCTATCTCAAAGTTATTCTACTGAGAGAATGTTTGCACCTCTGACAAGTCTGCGGTGTGTGTGTGTGTGTGTGTTTTGTGTGTTTTAGTACTTGCTTGGTTGTGTGTGTGCATGTGTGTGTGTGTGTGTGTGTGTGTGTGGTCAAGTTACACCTCACAACATTAAAACCTGGATTCATAATTACCTGATAAATCATTGTTATTATTGTTGTTCAAAGAATTGAGCCATATTATCATTAGAAGTTTTAACCTTACGGATACAATTCGTGCAATCAACCAAACATTAACAACTTATAGCGATAAACAAAGTACACAATATTATTCTTTCTGTTCAAATCCTTTCATCTCAATGGAAATCGTTAAATAAATAAAAGGAAAGATAAAAATTAAAATAGGAGTCTCAATATTAACACATTAAATGTGTGTATGTGTCTTTGAAACGAGGCGTATGTACAGATGTCTATACTATTCTTTTTTTTATTCCCATTTAATTTTTTTTTGCCACTTCTCATACAGTCATAATAGTTGCCACTCATGCATTGTCATGCTAAAAATTATACATATTTCAGGTTCATCTTAATTGTATCACATGGCATAAGAAGTATAATGAAATCCATTCTACAGACTTTACCCAAACTCGTAGTTTAGTTGTGAATGTTAATCCAAATAAATGTTTTTGTTAAATCAGCATGAATGATAAACCAAATATAATTATGTTCCCAATGAAAAATCTTACATCAAGGGATAAAAAAACATACACTTAAAGATAATAAAAAAGAATGGACATCTCAATAAACTGTAAACTGTATATGCAAATGAAGTACAACAAAAATTTACGGTAATTGGTAGATAACAACTAATTACATTTTAGTATATACTCGGTAAGTTTCCAGAAAAAAAAAATGAAAATGTTCAATTGCATCGATAATTTTGCAAGCTACTGTGTTTTACTATTCTTAATATATATTTAAAAAGTATAACGGGACTTTTATCATCCAGTTAACGAAATTGTCAAAGTATATAAATGATAGAGATTGTTGCCATTGAGTCGGGATACGTCATTCTGCCTAATTACATTGATGAAAGGGTTGAGGCGCAGATATTTGTAAGTCAAGATACGTTCTTTTGGCATACTGAAGTGGCTTCGCGGGAGAATGCTTACGCGCCGTAAGTCAGGATACGTTCTTTTGCCTAATTGATATGATGCCGCGTGAGGATTCTCGCACAACGTAAGTGAGGATACGCTCTTTTGGCAAACTAGAATTACTCATCAGCACAGTGCTGTGATTCGGTAAAGTGCTGTATCTATTCTAAACATGGCAATTACTCTAAAACGGGAAGTCCTATTTTACTCAAATTTTGCCGAGATATTCTTTATTAATGCCTAAGAAACTTCGCTGCTTCAAAAGTGTTTTACTCGTATGACGGAAAAATGGGAACCAATTGAATTTTCAAACTCGTTTTTCTCAGAACATGATATTTTGAGTTACGTTGTTTTGCCTTATTACGGCCGAAAGCCCTTTAGAAACGGCTTCCAAAATAGTTGCGTTTATCAACTCTTCGCGAACACGTTACTGGCCTGTCACTGCACAGCTGCATTGCGCAATTCGACCCGAGGAGAAGAGGTTATGTAGGCGTGCATGGTTCGTAACTGCAGTACAAAGCCGTTTCAAAACAGCTTTGCGTTTATCTCGCTTCAAAAGGCTTCTAGAAACAGGTTTCTGGAAACCTGTTTAGGAAACCTGTTTCGGAAAGCACAAATGTGCGACTTTCGAAAAGGCTTTCTGAAAGGGCTTTCAATACAGCTTTGCGTTTATCAACTCGTAAAAATTCCTTGAAAGATGTTTGGAAAACTAGTCCTGTTTCTGCCGAGAAAAAGAGTTGATAAACGCACCCTATGTTGCAATACTTCTATTTCTTCTTCTTTTCTTTTTCCTTTTTTTTTTTGCCAAAGAGGGGCTAGGGGAGACTCGTCATCAGGATAATAATTATACATAAGCTACTCTACAAAAGTTTCATGAGTTTGGAAATTTGTGTAGAGGAAGTTCTTGTCATATTAGGGTACCTTGTCACTACCTGGCTTTCTGAATAAAAGACCCAGGGGTCTTGCGCTCACATGAGTATCTCAAGTTCACATAATCAAAATTGCAGCAAACTATGTAAAGTCATGTTTGTTTGTTTGTTTGTTTGTTTGTTTGTTTGTTTGTTTTTAAAATACTGCACAATGCAACACATGCACGGCTTGAAAAAACAACAACAGGAAGCAGCCGCAGCGTGACTCTTGCCATCTGTCTGCCTTCGAAAGGGTCCCAAATGATTAGATTTACAAGGCAATTCAGCCGCAATAAAAATGTGATTTGCAAAGATGTAGATTCAAATGCGTCACACGCTCCTGTGACGTGTACACACAGGCATAGCATGTGGATGCCAATAGGTAATACGTGCACATGCACACGTAACCAGCAAGCTTACAATTATCGTATACGCCATCTTGAAAAACGTACTGGTAAACAAACCCGAGCGAAACGCATCGTGTTTTCGGCTCCATACGCACGCAGGCTGAGTTCCGAGGAAGGTGTCCGGGGAAAATTTGACTCTCTGAGTGAGCCAATGAGAAGCCGCTGTGGTTGCTATTAAGGCGGAGCTTAATCTCGATTGGCACCATCGTACGGATGGGTGATCGCATCGCCGCTCGGCAATGTCTTTGAGCAAGAGATTCATCTTCAAAGCCCGTTTTCTCGCCAATTTTCGCAGGCTAAGAAATCAAAAAGTGCATCATATTTTCCTTTATATAACCACTTACTGTGCGGGAGAATACACAAGTGTTTGATATCAATGTAAAGCTTAGGAAATGGGCAATGTGATTCAATGAACAAATGAAGTGTGAAGTGTAAGCCTTTGTGTGTGCCTGTGTGTGTGTGGGGGGGGGGGGGGGTGGCTGCATGGTACGTGTTGTGTATGGTGTGTAGGTGCGTATAATGTGACGTGCACTGCGTGTGCGTGTGTATACACACACACTCACACACACATGCATGTGACCCGCCACAAAAAAGCAGCCGAAAGTTGCTTGTGGCGGAACCGTGAAAATGGAGTTTGCAGTCAAATCATCAAAATTGGTCGAAAACATCGAATTCCCGCTGTTTGCACATTGTTGCAGTCTAATGTTTCGTCTATACATCTGCCGAAATTTCAAAACTAAGTAATCATACAAATCGAGAAATTATATGTATTATATAGCAGTATGTGTATATAGAAAACCCTTCCAAAAGTTTGGAAATCCGACTTCAGTTGTAAATTTCTCCAGTTTGTAAGCACTATACAATACATGCTAGATATCAATAGAAAGATTATTAAATTGTCTTTAAACTGATATCCTACTTATCATGATTATGCTATCAAGTAAATGACTGCACTAAAAAATGTCTGATAAGGTCTGCATTGAAAAGTTGCAAAATGAAATAAAAACGGTCCTTATGAATGAGAATAGTCACGAAGATTAAATAGCGAACACGTTCTGTTGTGTTATGTCTTTTGCTCTCAACTGGTCAGCCATGAAGGCAAATTTCAATGGACATCTTAACTTCACATTTAAGTTTTCAGTGCTGTCATGCCAGACAATTTCGATAGCTCATCAAGTTTTATGGTTGTACATCATGCCGCGTGTAAGCAATGTTCAAAAAAACCCGCGCCATAGGGCAAATTGAAGCTGAGATGCTTCAAAAAGATGACAACGCAAGGCCACATAGAATGTGACTTGTGCGCAACTTTCTCGAGAGAGAGAGGGCATCACTGGAATGGACGGGCCTGTATGCAGCCCCTACCTTAACCCCATAGAACATCTATGGGATCAACTTAGCCGAGCTGTGGGGAAGATCAGGGTCACAAATGCAACGACATTGGCAGGACTCTGTCAGATACTGGTTGACAAGTGGAACGCCATTCCTCAGCAGCTAATCCCGAAGCTACAGTTATCAACAGCATGAGGACACGGTGCTAGGAGGTGGTGCAAGCACTTGAGTTGTCTACTAGATACTGACCCCAGATCATGTTCACTGACAATATAAAGACAAAATAACAACAAAGTGAAGACACCCCCCCAAAAAAGATGAAACTCCAATAAAATCACGACCATGCAATTTCACTTCTTTATCTTTGTTGTGGTTAATGTAGCGAGGTTCTGTGAGATAGAAAGGTATGAGTCATGATCGTTTGTGTTTGTGTGTGTTTGTATCTGTGTATGTGTGTGTGTGTGTGTGTGTGTGTTTATCCGTTTGGTTGAACGCATACATGTTTCACTCCATAAAAATGCTGATGTTACAGTAAATGAACACCAAAGAAACAATGGGGAACTCACTTATAACGAGGAAACTCCACTACGGACGTCAAAAATTGGGCCATTTTGCAGCTTTTAAATTCTGACTTTACCTCATATTCATAAGCACTGAACCTCCATGTATACGACAATCATAGCAAGTATGGTATGATTTTAAAGAGAATTAAACAATCTTTGTGTGGTACTGAGCACAAATAAATCATTTTTAAGGAAAAATGAGAAATGATTGATCAAACTCAGATTTCCAAACTTTTTGCAGGGATTTATATATATATATATATATATATATATATATATATATGACCCTTCATCACAAAACAAACAAAAAGTCGCCAGACATGGATTTTTAGTTAAGAGCAGATTCTGACAGAGCAGGTTCTAAGCTTTGAAATGATGTATAACTCAATTCAAATGGACTCTCCTAATCTATCTAAATATTGGAAAGAAGTGTGAACTGAGAAAACAGGCTCTGAAGTACAGGGTGCTAGCTGTGGGATGAATTGAACAAAAAACTGGATGTTGACCACTGAAGCAACAACAATGAAGGGATTACCAGATTAAGCTGAAATTGAAAATTCTTAATTAGCACATTTTGTACATGATTAAAACCAACTTTCAATGCAGTAGCATCATTCTCTCTAAAGTTATTGGAGTTGAAAGTGAAGTGTATGGACAGGGTTTTTGAGAAATGGGAAGAGGTTTCTATGTTAAGCAACTAATCACACTATTCCACCAAAAAGTGTTCGAGGAAAACTACTGAAAACACAAGTTCCTGTTTGTTTCAGGATCCCAAAATTTAATATAATGTAGAAAAAGACTTGCTCTTTCAGAAAATATGAAAAACTCAAGATTGGTTAGGTTGACCCATTTCACCTATTTTCAGTCCTCACACAAAAACACCGTGTGTGACTTTTTGTTTGTTTTGTGGTGCACGGTCACATAATAATGTGTGTGTGTGTATGTATGGGGGCATAATTTTCTGACTTTCAACTGAACAGAAATGCGTCCGAAGATTTGGATGGAGCCCCGCAGATGGACTCTGCCCCAAGCAACAAGGGCCTGATCTTATCGGTCAGTGCGTGTCATCCTGGTCACTCATTGGTCATGGGTTCACCACTGGCGATAAACTTGAATGAACATAGTATAGATCTGGACCTTTTTTTTTCTTTTTTTTTTTTTTTTTTTGCTTTAGGCCGAATTATGGCGTGATCCCGAGAACTGCGCAACCGTTTTTTGTTTTTGTTTTTTTCTCGGTTGCGCAGTTCTCGGAATCATGCAATCAGTCGGCCTAACGCGTATAGTGGGTGAAAAAAGAATCGATAAAAATAGTGCAGAACTAGACTACGATGAACATCGCGGAGGTTGCCATTAGAGGTAACATCTGTCTTACCTCCCTCGATCAGGATTGCGTCTTGAAGAAAATTTTGAAGGCGGTTTTCTCGAAACGCCGATTCCCTGGATACTTGACATCCCATGGTCTCATAAAGTCATCAATTTCACCACAACCGAAAACCTTTACGAGTTGTGTATATATTGTGTGACCCTGCTTTACAAAACCAACAAAAAGTCGTCAGACATGAATTTTCAGTTAAAGGCAGAATCTGAAAGAAAAAGTTTTAAAATGATGAATAATTCAATTCATATGAATTCTAACTTATTGAAGTATTGGAAAGAAAGCATGCACTCTGGAAAAGTGCGAACTGAGAAAAGAGGCTGTGAAGTATAGGGTTGAAGCGTTTATGTCTTCCCTTTCTTTTGTAAGCTTCGGATATTGCCGCAATTTCAGGCACGCAAGAATAGGACAGATTTTCCTTGTTTGTTTAACTTCACTATGTTATCAGCTGCTGTCAGCTGGTCAAGGACCTGGTCGCGGATTGCTCTAGGCCACTAGTGAATAAAACGACATATTCGCGACTGGTTATTTATGCATATTTAAAGTACATCTGTAAACGCTAATGACCGGTAATGACCAATTAGAGCTGCTATCTTCTGGTGGGAGGATCTTGCCGGTCAGCCCGCGAAATCTACACTCGCTGGCCAGGGTTACGTCCTTGGCCTTCGAAATTATTAAGTGCAGGCACTACCAGCTGAGCGGTTGCCATCTCCACGGACGTTCGGGGCAGACACCAGTGGAAACGACGTATTCTCAGCTCAGCGCCGCGGTGCTGTCCCGCGAAGGAACTGTCTATTAAAAAAAAAAAAAAAAAAATGCGACTCATACAATTTTGCTTGACATTACACATGGTTGAGATACCAGTTCCGAAAAAAAAAAAAACCCCAACAAACAAAAAACAAAACAAAAAACAAAACAAAACAACAACAACAACAACAACAACAACAAAGGACGACAATGATTCGGGACGCCACAGCTGACACTGATCATTGTTTATACTCGAGATAACAACATACGCCAGCACGGCGACCTCCACGGCCAGTTCTACGAGCCGCCCGGTGCTGCTACGCTGCCGACTACAGCCCTGACCTCGGCCAGTACAGTTTCACCAGTTGACCCGCGGCCGGATATCAACAGTGAGTGCACAAGCGCCGCCGACTTCGGCTCGTCACGGGCCAGTGCCACTACGCCACTGACTTCGGCCGGTCGTTACTGGTCAACGCCGCTACGCCAACGCCTTTGACCCCGACGCCAGCCAGCACAGCTACGATCCGGCCGCCGGTTCATTTGTATCCTGTTGGTCCGGACCGGCCCCGACGTTTCTAATGGCGCCCAGGCATCAGCCGTCCTTCTGACGTCGCTCGCGACCTCGCTGGCACTTCACGCCGTCTAGAAGAAACACCATAACGCCGCAGGGGTATCTAGTGACCTCCTTTTGTTAGCGGCGCCCGATTTCAGCCCTCGCGACGCAGTGTTCGAGAGTTAACTACAAGTGTGGACACGCCCATTTGCAATCGCGCACAGCGCCATCATTTGTCACCTCTTTGAACAAGGTTTGACTGCTTTCTTATATTTCGCGATATGCCGATATATGCCGTGGGCACAGGTCACGTAAGTACACTCTGTTCTTATTGATGTGGCCTAGGTAAAGTCAGGATAAATCTAACTCTGTGTGTTGTTGATAAACCATATTTCATACGTCTCGAGGCACACAACATACGCTCACAGTAGTGATAGAAACCGTGCAGTGAAACTTATCTAGTGTACGAAGAAATGTGTGTTATTATTCAACAGTAGGCCCTACATCCAAATGCAGGTGCGCCCTCACTTGGCCACCGTCATAATAATAACTTTCATTATTATTCGTGTGTTGAGTGTGAAGAAACTAAAGGAGGAACACTCGCTTACAAGCGTGAACCATTGTTCGCGATATTGTATGACGACCCGGTTTGATCGTCAGATTCTCTGGCAATAAATTATGTTCAAAAGGTAAATGTTACTGGCTTTTGGTTATTTGGTTTGATTAAAGAAAAAAAAAATGAAGCGTCCGTACGGTGAGAGTCGGGGCTGACACGATTGTCGCCGGCCTCAACACCAAAGGTAATCTTTACCAAAACTGTGCTGGCTGTGGGGGGGGGGGGGGGGGGGGGGGGATGGGGGAGGGGGGAAACAGGATGTAAACCACCTGCAATGATAAAAATGAAGGGATTATCAGATTAAAGGGATGGTTCAGTATTGGCGGAGATGAGAATTGGGCTTTTAACTTTTTGCGAGATACCAAGAAAACACTTATGAAAATATACAGAGCATAACATTTAAGAGCAATTCAAAATTAATTTGATGAAATCCGGTTTGGAATGACTGAAACATCCAAAAACGAAATAAAAAATAACGATTGTAATAAAGTATGGGTCCCACACTTATTAAAATCGATCTGTTTTGGATATCTTAGCCATTTGAAAACCAATTTCCAACAAATAAACGTTCAATTCGCCATGGAATTATATGCTATTTCATAATTCATAAGAGGTTTCTCATTATCTTACCAAAAAATGTTAGGAGCCTGACATTACATCTGAACTAAAACTATACGATACCTTTAAGCTGAATTAAGACATTCAGTCCGTAATAAATGTCAACTTTCAAGGCGGTAGAACTTTCCTTTCAAAAGTTATTAGGGTCGAAATTGAAGGGCGTGTGCAAAGGATTTTCGAGAAAGGAAAAGGGACCTCTACTTGATCACACTACTCTACGAAAAAAAAGGTTGCACAAAAACTGCTGAAAACACACTTTTCCATTCATGTCATGACCCCAAACTTAAGAATAATGTAAAAACGAATAGCTCTTTTAGATTTTATGAAAAACTCGAGATTGACTTGATTGACACTTTTTATATTTTTGGAGTCCTCACGAAAAATCAATGGGTGCGACTTTCCGTTGGTTGTGTGATATACGGCCACATATGGAATAAAAGCGGAAGAGGAAGGAAATAATGTCATGTCAGTTTCAGAAAATCTACTTGATCACACTGTACACGAATTAATAGTTGAGTCGGAAAGGGAAGTTCCCATGCACCCTATACATATATTTTTTAATCTACTTCATCTAAACCAATTTTGTGCGTAGATTTCAAAAAATGCAATGTTAACAGGTGAAAATGTGTCCCACAGTGGTCAAAAATCCGTTTCCATGGTAACGCATGGTGAAAATATCAGTATCTCATAAAAATGTATGTAACCTTTGATAAAATTGTTCAATAATCATTGCTTTAGTCTCAAATTAAACAAAATTAAATTATCTATATGATGATACCAATTATGTAGGGGGTTATACCAATCTTCATATTGATTTTGAGGCCAGAATTCAATTTTTTCGTATTTTTTAGCAAAAATGCATTTTTACCATAATACTAATCTATCTCTATCTCTTCTTCAAAATTACCCCAAATATGTATGTAATAAAATGTGAAAATTTCGTAGATATTGCTCAAATAACAAGAAAGTTACGGCCATCCAAAGTTGACATTGACGCCTGTCAAGAATTGGTCAAGAATTTCCAGATGGATGATGATGCGCGCCCTCTATTGTGGAGAAATAAGCAAGCTTGCTTGTGATAGGACAAAAGTTTTGGTGAGAAGCTTTATTATTTGGATCAGACCGGGATCAGTCAAAGAAATCTGCCATAAATCAAACCTCTGGTATGTATCTGATTGCATTTTGTGTCATGATATTATTTCTTAAAACCATTCTGCAACATACACTGTACATTTATTTTTGCTGAAAGCAAAGTACTAAAAAAACTTATTATTTATTGAACCTTTTCCATTAGAAGTTTATGTTCAGTGAACTTCAGTCTCACATGTTTAAAAATGTGTTAGAATTTAGGTATGACATGAAATCAGAACTTGTTGATGTACTGTGTTGAATTGAGTTGAATTCACTAATATTTAAAGAGAACATCTACGAATAGATTGTTATTTGTATAGTTACTTTGCTGAGTGTGAAAGTAACAGATTACAAGATTAGTTTGATGGAATGATATTGTCTGTAACATAATACTAGTTTTGGTGTAGACCTTAGTTCTGTAGACTCTACATAATTTTGTATTCATTACAATAGATCTGTAATGGTAGAGTCTAGTACTATGTAATTAATTGATGGTGAAAATTGATGGTGAAAACAGAAGCATCCAAATTTTATCTAAATTTGCACTGAAGGTGGCGGATCAAGGGAGGGGGGGGGGGATTTGGGGCATATCCCACAGGATTGGCATTTACTGTGCATCCTCCCACTAAATAGATATTTTGAAACAATGCTTCTCCTATCATTTCCACGACATTCATTGACATCAAAGTGTGTAGCTGTATTGCTGGAACTACTTCCAAAACCATGCACGAAAGAACGTCGGTATTTGCGTTTAATAGTATCCGTGTGATGTAATTACGGGGCTTGAGCGGCGGTGTAATTTTGGACACTTCCCACGGGATTGCTTTTGAATGTTCACCCTTTTGACAATACAGTTAATGTACAGCATTTTTTTCTTTTTTGTAATTAAATTGCATTTCTTACAAACGAAAGGGCAATTGCTGTACAACCGTAACGACAATGTGAAGGCATGGTAAATTGACACATTTGTGCTATATGCTAGTGCATGTTTCCTATTATTATTGCCCTGGGGTTGGATGATTTCGAACAAATCCCACTCGGTTGCCTTTGAATGTGCACCCCTTTGACTATATGTGACCCTGCACCTCAAAACAAACAAAAAGTCGCCAGACATAAATTTCTAGTTAAGACCATATTCTGAAAGAGCAGACTTTAAGCTTTAAAATGATGTATAACTCCAATCAAATGGACTCTCTTAACCTATCTAAATATTGAAAAGAAAGCACAAACTCAGGAAAAGTGTGAACTGAGAAAAGAGGCTCTGAAGTACAGTGTCTATTTAAGCGCTTAATCTTTACCAAACCGTGCTGGCTGTGCGATGAATGTGACAAAAAACAGGAAGTAAACCACCAGAGTAACAACAATGAAGGAATTATCAGATTAAACTGAAATAAAGCATGCCTCATTAACACATTCTGTCCATAATTAATGCCAACTTTCAAAGCAGTAACACTATCCTTTCAAAAGTTATCAGAGTTGAAAGTGAAGAGTGTGGACAAGGTTTTCAGAAATGAAAAGGGATTCTAAAGACACACCTAATCACACTATTCTACCAAAAATGTTCGAGATAAACTGCTAAAAAAAAACACACTTTCCTGCCCGTTTTATGATACCAAATTTTAGCATAATGTAAAAGAAGACCCGCTCTTTCAGAAATTATGAAAAAGTCACGTTCGGCTAGGTTGACCCATTTCACTTATTTTCAGTCCTCACGCAAAATCAGTGTGTGCGACTTTATGTTCGTTTTGAGGTGCACGGTCACATATGGTGACTGTAAAGCAGTGTCTATACCATTTAAAAATCATGAAAAGTAAAGTGTCTTTATTTACCACTCGGCAAAATCACTTTACATGCATGTACAAGTGAGTTTGCTTTGGCACATAATGTATGTTTTGTTAATCTGTTTTGGGACCACGACGGTCAGGGCAGGGGTGATCTGAGCACTTCCCAAGGGCTTGACAAAATAGATACAGGGGTATTGTAAAGCATCGCCTCCTATATCACCTTAATTGCATTTTATGAAAATAAAAGCGTATGTGCTACACAGGCGGAAGAGCTTTTCAGAGGCATGTAACCATGGAACATTTTCGCGGTTGTATACTGCATGTTTTTCATTGCCTTTAGGATGCATGGGGTTACTTTGAGCACCTCCCACAAGGTGGTCTCTGCAAGTGAACCCTTTGGACTGCATAGATATTGTGGATCAATGTTGTTGTTTTATCTCTACCCCGGCAATTTTTATAGAAAAAAAAAAGTGTTTTTATATGGCAGGAAACCAATTCAATAGAATTCAATTCAATTTTTGTTTCATTTTTCGACAAGAACAGATAAACATCACTTTCTTTGTAACAGAAAATGAGGTGCGTAAAATTATGTCGAATGAGAAGAATGTACAATGATTATAGCACCATACGATAATTATACATAATCACAAAACTCAAGTGATAGTCCTAAAACTCAAGGAACGACCTTTTTTTTTTGAGACATGCACTTTTAGAACGACTGTAATTGCGCTGATATTTGCGTTACAAAGGTCATGTATAGAACCAATTAATGTGGGCACTTCCCATATAGTAGGCTCCCTTCGAATGATAACCACTTTAACTATGTCAGTGTAGGTAAAAATTGCAGAGCAATATATCGTCTGCTGACTCCACTGAATTTCATTAAATAAAAGTTTCTTTGCTAGAGGACCAGAAGGACTGTTTAAAGGCATGTACCCATAGAACATAATCATGTATTTGCGTTGGTACATGATTATTGCATGTCTTCGACTGTCTTAGGGTGGAGTAATTTTGGGCACCCTTCACGTGGTTGTCTTCGTATGTGAACCATTTTCACCTTATAGTTATTGTAAAACAACAATTCTTCTAGAACTTTAACCGAATCTTAATGGAAATGAAATGAATAGGACGTTATGCACAGAGTTTTGTTTTTTTTTTTTCGCTTCCAACAGCTGTATTCACGTGTGTATAATTATGTTTTTTACCGGGACGTGAGGGTATAGGGATGAATTCGGGAACCTCCCTGCATGCGAGCCGCTTTGACTGTGCACCACTTTTTAAAGATATACACATTGTAGAAAAATGTCTCCGCTGTCAATGCCGATTGTATTTCATGGGAATAAAAAAGTCTTTGCTAGACGGCCAAACGACTTCAGAATAAAATCGTGTACACTTAGAACAACGGAAATCGTGTTGGTTGATGCATGTTTTGTAAATGGTCGTGGGGATAATATGATCGACTGGGGTAACTTTGGGCACTGCTCACAGGGTTTCCTTTGACTGTGCCATCTTCAATATCTCAAAACCCTCAAGGATGCAAGAGCTGAATCATCAAGATTCGAACAAACCACCCTCCAAATAGAGTTCATTCATTACAAAATTACCGTAGACAAATTACAGATGTTGACACTTGTTTAATTTCGTACTTTGATTCTACGTAATATTAATAGATAAGTTATCATTGTCTGTCTGATAACAAACTCTAATCTTATAATATTATTCATGCTAGTTTACTAATGCTGTAAAGTTTGTTTTTGGTGAAGAGAAACTGAAATATCATATTTGAGCACTCTTGATATGCTCATATCGGGCGCTTTGATGCATTAGAATATTCCCTTGGCTCGGAACCCTTTGCATATTATGCAAATGAGGCCCAGACTATGTACATGGTGAAATGTTTGCACGCGCTAGTGACATTGTAAACATAAGTTTCACTTGAACACTTTCGGTGTTCCAATCAGAAAACTAAAAGCCTAGTTTTAATGTAAACACTGTATTATCGTCATAATGGGAGCTAATTTGCATATTATGGAAATGTAGGCACTTTGTCCCACTGGATTTCTTGGGACTTTTAGTATAGTGTTTAGGAGCCCATAACAAGTAGTACTGCAGTGGAATTCCTACTGTTGCAATTAGTGTTGGGTGAAACCCTATGTTGACTGGACTAATGTGATCTATGACAAAATGTGTATCCAGTTTCTGTTAACAGTGCTTCATTTCTTTCAGAAGTACAGTATTTGTTGTAGTAGTTCATCGAGTATAATGAGCTGGCTTTGGTATCGTACAGAAGTCCCTGCAAGACCCGTTTCACCAACATTGGTTTCAGTGAGATCAGTACCACTTAGTGTTTTCAGTTTCACTTAGCAAGTCCTCGTGACTGAAACATACCAATCAGAAAAGTGAGATAGCGAGACTGAAACCAGTGAAGTGAAATTGAAACAAGTGAAAAGTTTGGTGAAACACACTACAGGACTTCAAGAAAGGAAACGGCATGAACTAACCATTTTTATTGAGAGAAATTTTATGAGAAATTGACTTAATCTATGTTCTGTGCCTAATTGACATGAACGAAATGTCAGCTTGTCTTTTGATTTTGCCAAATGCAAAACAAAAAAAAAACAAAAAAATCCAGCTACCGGGATGGAATATACATAATACACCACCAATAATGAAAATTGTGATTTCTGGACAGCTGTGTTATAATGGCTACAGGCAGTTTTGAGTGTAACCATGGTAGCTATGGTCTCTAACAGGTTAGGTCTCAACTCCAGTCAATTGAATAGCTATGAATTTGCATACTAATGTACATTTAAAATGGTGTTTATCGTTGAGAAGGTGTTGCATTTTTTTTTTTTGGGGGGGGGGAAACATTGTTTTTAGCATAAAGTTGCCATAGAAATGACCTAATTTGGGCTCAGATTTTTTGAAAAAGAGGTCACAAATGGGCCCAATTTTGCTTGAAGAAAGGCAGGAAATAAGAAATCACATACACTAGAAACTTATCTCATGAGTAATGTCAGTTGTATAATGAACACTTGAGGTATCCTAAAATTTCCATTCATTTTTCTGGTTTGTGGGGTGGCCATGTTGATGACGTCATTTCAGCATGTTCCAAAGCAGAACTTCTGGGTAAATTTTACTGGTAAGTTTGTTAAGACATATACTTTCAAAAAATTACGAAAATCGTTTGATATACGATAGTTGCCAGTTGACCCCCAAATTCAGCCTCAATCCGCTGGCCTATAGACTTACATTTGAAATCAACTACTAGTATATAATCAATTTTAAACAGGGCCCCGGTATTACGAAATCCTATTGTTGGATTCAAGCTATTCGCATGCCCTCCATCGAAAATGTGCACCGTATACCCGAATAGTACATTAGTACTGTACTGTACTCCTACGTGAACTAATTATTTTTTTTCTACTCCCCCTCCCCCTCCCCCCCCCCCCCCCCAGCAGCGCGCTGCAAAAACTACTACCCTGACCTCAAAATTCATATGAAGATTAGTATAAATTCAGTGTGATGATTGGTATTATCATTCAGAGAATTAAAATACTCTTTATTTGAATTTGACATTTAAATCATGATAAGTGAACAATTGTATCAAATATTACATACATTTTAAGGAGATTCTGACATTTTCATCATGCGTTGCCATGGTAACAGGTTTTTTACCACCATGGGACACTCTTTGGCCTGTTAATGATTTTTTTTTTTTAAATTCTACTCACAAAACTGGTCTAGATGACCCACTTTATCACATCCAACCTCATTCTCATGCATTTGGAACCAAATTATAATGATTGAAATGTTTAAATGAGATTATTCAAAAATAGTGGGCGTACATCACACGCCCACCTGCAAATTCTTGACATGCTTGAATATCAACTTTGGATGGCCGTAACCTTCTTATTATTTGAGCAATATCAATGAAATTTTCACATTGTATTGCATACATATTTAGTATAATTTTGAAGAATATTCAAAGAAATTGAATTTGTTTTGGTAAAATTTACAGATGGATAAGTTTTATGGTAAAATTGAATTTTTGCTAAAAAATGTGAAAAAAAATTGTATTCTGGCCTCAAAATCAATATGAAGATTGGTAAAACCACCTACATAATTGGTATCATCATATAGATAATTTAATTTTCTTTAATTTGTGACCAAAGTCATGATAATTGAACGATTTTATCAAATGTTACGTACTTTTTTATGAGATACTGACATTTTCACTATGCGTTGCCATTGAAACGGATTTTTCACCACTATGGGACACGCTTTGACCTTTTAACATTGCATTTTTGTAATCTACGCACGAAATTGGTCTAGATGAAGTAGATTAACAAATATATGTATAGGGTGCATGGGAACCCCTTTCTCCTACTAGACTATAACTTTGGGTAATATTTTGCAATGATTCTGAAAAGAGCAGTGTCGAGTAAGTTTTGCCATGGCAATGACTCATTTCCAAAGTTATATTTTGCTCGATGGTTGCTGTATATTAATTACGGTTTGTTTGCAACCAATATGTGTAAATGCAGCTGATTTACGATTACTCTGTATCGACCTAAAAATAAGCACCAAATTAAAACGTGTTTTCAAGTACACATGATAAACAATTTTGGGCATACATACTCGGGCAGGATTCGAACCTACGACCTCCTGAACATACCACCGGACATTCACTAATTCTAACACACAATTTTTCAACATAATTATATGTACCTACTGCCCTTGAATTTTGTATGCACAACCTGTTGAACAAACTTTCAATTTTCTTCAAGTCAATCCTAATTGTTAGGTTGTGAAGACATGCAAATTGATATTCAAAAGAATTATTTAGAATAGAACTTACAGATTTGGTTATGCAATTTACAATTTATCACGTCGGAACACCCATTGATGAAATTAAAAACAAACAAGAAATAACGAACAATACAGAACTATATTGATATTCGCAGCTGAATGTCGATCATACATCAAAGGGTGTGTACAGTTCTGGTTGAGGTGATGATTTAGCTTTAAACGTTTTGCGAGATATTCAGAAACCGCAGTGACTCTATGATTATAAGATGTCAAAGAGCATGCAATTCTAAGGGGTATCAAAAGTTTATTTGATGAAAATCGGTTGTAAAATGGTTGAGATATCCCAAAACAAGGTGAAACAATGAGATCCTAAAAAAGAAAAAAACGTCGCCTGTCGCCTTTTATTGTTATCACTTTTTTGGATATCTCAACCATTTGAAAACCCAATTTTCATAAAATAAACTTTCAATCGTTCTTAAAATTACATGCTCTTTCATATTTGATAAGAGGTTTCTCATTATCTCATTTCGGAATGTTCAAAACATGAATCCCCACCTCACCCAGTATTGTATACACTCCCTTTAAAAGATGACATACCTGACATGATGACGCTGAGTCAGCTGCAGTTGAGAGGAAATTATCGGGCAAATATGGACATTGCATTCGAAAGCGCGAAAGACGTGGCATAGTACACACCCATCGGGCCAAGCTTTCTCCCAATGATGATTGCTGACTAGAATAGTTCTCCAAATTGGTAAAGGACAAATCAAGGCCCGTAATCTGCAGCAAAACAAAAAGAAACGTATTGTTAAAACATATTAAGTGAATACGAGACGAATGAGTGAACAAGTACACAAGACCAAATGTGATACATTTTTTTTTTTTTTTTTGCGCTGCGAAGACCACGGGCCACTTGCTTTTGCCTTTTGTATAAAGTCTATTTGTTCTTGCTGCCTGTTAAAGTTTCAATTCCATTTCTCCTTCCCCCATCAATTTTCAAATTCTTGTTTTATTCTTTAAGCTGTAGGGCATACGTTTCTTTCGTTATATCAATTCCTTTCCAATAAATGAAAAAGTAGGAGCGTTTTGCCAAATTCAATGGTTCAATGAGTATCTCGTGAGTCACTTTTACTTCTAAATGATGACATTGTCTCTGATAATGATATGGTGACCAGTAAACCCAAGGACTTTTTTTTTCGGTTAAAGTGACCTGATCAAAAACAAAATAGAATAAAACCTAAGGCAATTCAATTCATGGGTTAAACACGTTGAAACATCAGAATTATTTTAACGTTGCACAATGATCGTCGTATTTTCGCTCTTTCATAATCATTTCTTATATATTTTTCGATTACTACAATGTTTGCCGTGACACCACTTTCACTAATTTGTACACATCGAAGGGTTTAAAATGAACGTACATCTTGCTAATGCTACTCAAAAATAATGTCCTACGTGGCAAGTGAGTCAACCCGCTTTCAAACAAGAAGAAGATGTATCATTTACACTTGTCTTTGTATGTGGTGCATTATTATGCATTCTGTGACATTTGTATACATATCACTATGACCACTGTATCATGTTGGCTCGCAAAGGACGCAAAGCGGCTGGGTTTGGAAAAAAACAGTGATGTAACTTTTTCCAGCCAAACTGTCATTCTTAACAGTACATTTTTTGATATTCTTTTACGTTTGTCCTGGTCTGGAGGATGGTAACGTCAAGGACAATAATTGAGTATATGAATGTAAAAACGACCCAAGTCCAATTTTTGGCCAAATTCAGTTTGACATGGGAAATTGTAGCTTATGCATGGACTCATCTTGTGTATAAATGATAAATCCTAATTACCCCCGGAAGTGCCTGAAATAAATGAGTTAAATCTGATATGAATGTAAGAATGAAGGACTTGGGTCATTCTTACATTCATATTATAGCGCCCTCTCTCGTCCTTCTCTCATCTCTACAGCAGAATATCATGTATATGAATCAAAGAACGACCCAAGTCCATATGAATCAAAGAACGACCCAAGTCCATCACACAAAATGGCCTCTCCACAAGTAATGTTAATGTTAATTGTCATAACAATATATGTTCTAATTTGTATATATAATGTTGCCATCCCATCACAGTTAAATAGAATATTATTGGACAAACAAAAAAGATATGAAGTTTTTTTTTTAGTTTACTCCAAATGGTCTTCCATGGACTTGGGTCGTTCTTATATTCATATACTCAATTGTGATTTGGCTTTGAGCTAAAGGTCCCTGAAGCATGGGCGTTAATCGGGGGGGGGGGGGGGGCGGTAGGGGGATACACTCCCTCCCCAAAATGGTGGAGGGGGTATGGCCTGTGTAATCGTCCCCCTGAAATGGGATGCCATCCTCCCATCCCACTCCCCCCCCCCCCTCTCAAATGGAGTGGGATGGCTTGTACAATTACCCCCATAAAAAGTTGAAAAAAATGAATGAAGAAGTATTAATTTCGACATATTGCATGACGTTATTTTACGCCAGGCTAGAGAGAGCTAAACAGAGCCTGGAAACCCAGGCTTCTATCAATATTTGTGACACGCTACAACAAAAAGGTCCTAAAGTCGCGCACGGTCGAAGCCGTGAAAATTGAGTTTGAAGTCAGAGCATTAAAATTGGTCAAAACTTACGATATTCTGATTTTGATATATTATTGGAGTCTAACATGTCCTCTATCATCTGTCGAAATTTTGAAGCAAAATCATCAAAGGAAAGATAAAAAATAGCGTTTTTCTGAGCCATGTTTTTTGGCGTTTCAACGAAGCAGAAACTGTTTCGAAAATTTGGATTGAGCGCCACAGATACGCTCCGCCCCTAACAACGACCAGAGTGATCTCATTGGTCAGTTTGCTGCTTGCTGCTAACCGAAGCGTGAAGCTCGCACACTGCCCAGTCGACTGGTGCGTGCGGGCGGGGTGCGCTATGCTCAGGCGCTTCTCACATCCCGGTCACTGATTGGTTGGTGAGGAGACCGCCGACGCTGATGTGCTTGAATGAACTCTTCGTGGGTTGCTAGGGCTTACCTTCTATCGTCCAGAGGTGAAAACTGACTTGCGTGTCCCTTGATCGCGATTGCGTCGAAAGGAAGACTTTTAGGGCGCTTTTCTCGAAACAGTGATTTTCCAGACGTCTCGACATGCTCTCTTTTAAATATCGATATCTCCGCAGCCGATTATTTTTATAGAATGTGTTATATATCAATTTAAAGCAGAAAGATTAGGGGATTATATCATGCAATTTTCAAATAATCGACTTCGCCCGACTTTAGGATCATTTTGTTGTAGCGGGTCACATTCGAGTGCTCTGCTGACTATCTTTCATCTACTCCTGTGTACCTTTTTCAGGCCATGTGATTGCACCGTTTCTCTAGCACTGCCTACTTGTTTCTTGATCATTGGACCGAAGATTGGTGATACGCTGCATCCGGAATCTCAGCCAAAAAGTCCTTTTGAAAGCTACAATTGTTGCTTCCTCCCGTCCAATAATGTGTCCTGTATTGAGCTAAGAGTTTTTTTGAACTAAATCGTATTTGTGACCGTGCATCACAAAATGAACAAAAAGCCGCACACACAAATTTTGTGTGAGGAGTGAAAATATAGGTGAAATGGGCCAACCTAGCCGATGTTGACTTTTTCATATTTTCTGAAAGAGCAAGTCTTCTCCTACATCATGCTAAAAATTTGGGATCATAAAACGGGCAGGAAAGTGTGTATTTAAGCAGTTTATCTCATTTTTTTTTTTTTTTTTGGTAGACTAGTGTGATTAGATATGTCCTTGGGGTCCGCTTTTCATTTCTTAAAAACCTTGTACAAAGTCTTTATTTTCAACTCTGATAACTTTTGACAGAATGATGCTACTGCTTTGGCAGTTGGCATCAATTATGGACAGAATATGTTAATAAGGTAGGCTCAATTTCACTTTAATCTGATAATCCCTTCATTACTCTTATTCTGGTGCTTACATCCTGTTTTTGTCTCATTCATCGCACAGCCAGCACATCTTGGAAAAGATTTAGCGCTTGAATAGACAATGCACAGAGCATTTTTTTTCAGTTCACACTTTCCTGAGTGTGTGCTTTCTTTCCAATATAATAAGATAGGCTAGGAGAGTCCATTTGATTTGAGATATACATCATTTTAAATCTTAAAGTCTGTTTTTGTTTCAGAATATGTTCTTAACTAGAATTTCATGTCTGGCGACTTTGTGTTCGTTTTGTGATGCAGGGTCACATCTGACATAAGAGACCGAAAATATGAAGATTTTATGTGCAAACTGTATGCCAAGTCGTGAAAAGATGACATCGTCTACTTCTTTCAGCATATTCATATTGACTCTTCAAGAAATGCTTTCGTGAAAAAAAGAATGAAACTTCAGAATCGCATAACTCACCTAGATTTTTGTTCGATTGTAATTAAATTTTTACTGTTGGGCTTCAAAATATATCTCTTTCTTTACAGCCTATGTATTCTTGCCCGGCGTGGAGTTCCCCTCTAAAGAAGGAAATAATACATTGATTTTGATAATTAAACATATACCCTTTTCATGACGTACCGCGCAAAGTTGGGGGGGGGGGGGTCTCTAAGAGGTATACATTTTTTTAATGAGTAGGTCCACTATTTCAAATTTTGCCTACGCTAAAAAACAAAACAAAACAAAACAAACAAAAAGACAGGCAGACAAACAAACAAACAATGTATACAAACATGTACATAGTTACGGGCCTGGCTTGTGTCAGACATGCCGTGGGTGGTATTCCAAACTATCATATATGCCAATTTTCGATATCCGGATTTTCAGTTATTTCGGTATTTGACATGCCGTTATAGGCATGTCCGCTTGTTATAGGCCTGACCACTGTGAAATTGTCAGTTTCAATTTGGGTGCAATTTTTGTGTAAAAGTCACTTCTGTAGAGACTAGTTATAATATTTTGTTCTAGTAATCACTTGTCTCCATATATGTGACCGTGCGTCACAAAACAAACCAAAAGACGCATGCATCGATTTTTTTTGTTTTGTTTTGTTTTGCTTTTGTTTTTTGTTTTTTTGTGAGGATCCAAAATAGGTGCAATGGGTCAACATGTCAGTGTTAAGTTTTACATATTTTCTGACAGAGCGATTCTACATATTCAATATCCTAAAGTTTCGGATCATAACAACAGGCAAATTGTGTTTTTAGCTGTTTTTCTACACCAATTTTTTTTTTTTTGTGTGGAATATTTCAATCAGATATGTCTTTTAATTTCTTAAAAACCCTTTGAAACGCCTACCGTTCAACTCTGATAACTTTTAAACGAATGATGCAACTGCTTTGGAAGTTGGTATTAAGCATGTATAGAATGTGTGAAATAATAAAGCCTGGTCATTTTCAGCTTTATCTGATAATCCCTTCATTGTTGTTGCCATGGAATGTCCATCCTTTTTTAGGTCACCTGAGCCAAAGGCTCAGGTGAACTATTGCGATCTTTCTTCGTCCGGCGTCTGTCGTCCGTCGTGCGTCGTGCGTAAACTTGTTACATTTCATCTTCTTCTTGAGAACCCCATGGGTGATTTTCACCAAACTTGGCAGGTAGCATTCCTAGGGGAATAGATCTCAATTTGCTCAAATGGGCATCATGTCCACCTGGGGTCCCAGAGGGGCCCATCCCTCCCCCCAAATCAAGGAATCTTTAAAAAAAAAAATCTTCTTCTCTAGAACTACAGTGTAGAAGTGATAGAGCTAAGTTAATACTATAAGTTAATACTATGAAGATAGAGTGATGACTGCAGTTTCAAGTTTGTTCATGGCGGAATCAGGGGTGTCCCCCTTGGGACCCAGGGGAAGGGAGTGGGGATGGGTCCTAATGGGGCCAAAATTGCACATTTTTATCTTTTTCTCGAAAATGCCGTAATAAATTGTCACCAAATTTGGCAGTTAGCATCCCTAGGGGGATAGAATCTCATTCCCATCATTGGTACCATGTCCTATTTGGGGGCCCCAGGGGCCAAAATTGGGACCTAAATTGTAATTTTTCATCTTTTCTTTGAAACCTCATGATGAATTGTCACCAAAATTGGCAGGTAGCATCCCAAGGGGATAGAATCTCAATTCCATCAAATGGGCACCATGCCCCACCTGGGGGCCCCTAGGGGGCCCAAAACTTCATGGTCCAACATTCAATAAAATACTGTGCACCTTGCAGGTATTTTTACCAGTGTGATGGAATATGCAAATGGACACCATGCCCCTAGCTATGAAAGCTACCCCAGAGTCTGCCAGAATGCATGGAAGGTGAACTTGCGATACTCAAGAGAGCGCGAGACCCCCGGGTCTCTTGTTGTTTTTTTTTTTTGTGGTTTTTTTTTTGTGTGTTTTTTTTTTGTCCCATTCATTGCACAGAGCATGGTTTGGTAAGATTAAGCGCTTAAATAGACGCTCTACTTCGGAGCCTTTTTCCCCCGAGTATATTACACAGTTTTGCAGAGAGTGTGCTTTCGAGTTTTACAATGGTTAGATTTAGTTAGCAGAGGGCATATGCATTGAATTATACAATACCCGCTACAACAAAAGGATCCAAAAGACGGGGGAGAACAATTTACTGAAAATGGCATGCCAATTTTTCCTTACTCTCCTACTTTAATTTCATATAAAGCACAACTCATAAAAGTATTCGGTTGCGGAGATATTGATGATTTCATTAGCGCATGTCAAGAGGTTGAGGAAATCAGTTTCGAGAAAAACGCCTTCAAAGTTTTCCTTCCGACGCTATCATGATCAAGGGGAGGCGAGGCAGTTTTCACCGCTTGACAATAGAATGCATACTCCTAGCGACCTCTGCGATGTTCATTCAAGCTTAGCGCCAGCGGTCTACGCACGACCAATCAGTAATTAGGATGCCACGCACTGACCAATAAGATCACTCCCTCGTTGCTAGGGGCGGAGTCTAGCTGTGGCGCTAAATCCATATCTTCGGACACGTTTCTGTTACGTTGATAAGTCGGAAAATCATGGACCAGAAAAACGCTGATTTCTTTCCTTTCCTTTGATCATTTAGCTTCGAAATTTCGGCAGATGATAGATAAAACACAAGACTACTAAATTATGCCAAAAACAGAAATCCGATTGTTTTGACCAATAATTGTGATGATGTGACTTCAAACTCGATTTTCTCGGCCCAGCCATCAGCGACTTTAGGATCCTTTTGTTGTAGCGGGTCACATATTAAAGCTCAGAGTCTGCTCTTTCAGAATCTGCCCCTAACTAAAAGTTTATTTCTGGCGATATTTTGTTGGTTTTGTGAAGCAGGGTCACATATGTGACCCGCTACAACAAAACGATCCTAAAGTCGCTGACGGCTCAGCCGAGAAAAACGAGTTTGAAGTCACATCATCAAAATTGGTCAAAACAATCGGATTTCTGTTTTTGGCATAATTTTGTAGTCTAAAGTTTTGTCTATCATCTGCCGAAATTTCGAAGCTAAATGATCAAAGGAAAGGAAAGAAATCAGTGTTTTCCTGGGTCATGCTTTTTCCAACTTTTAACGTGACAGAAACGTGTCCGAAGATTTGGATTGAGCGCCGCAGCTAGACTCCACCCCTAGCAACGAGGGAGTGATCTTATAGGTCAGCGCATGGCATCCTGATTACTGATTGGTCGTGCGTAGACCACTGGCACTAAGCTTGAATGAACATCGCAGAGGTCGCTAGGAGCATGCCTTCTATTGTCAAGTGGTGAAAACTGTCTCGCCTCCCCTTGATCATGATAGCGTGGGAAGGAAAACTTTGAAGGCGTTTTTCTCGAAACTCTGATTTCCTTAACTACTTGACATGCGCTAATAAAATCATCCATATCTCGGCAACCGAGTACTCTTATGAGTGGTGCTATATATGAAATTAAAGTAGAAAAGGTTTAAAGGGAATAATTTCATGCCATTTTCTAAACATTGTCCTTCCCCGACTTTCGGATACTTTTGTTGTAGCGGATCACATATAGACGCGCGTGTAAAAAGAAGAAAAAAAAAGCAAAACAAAACAAAACAAACCAAAAAAAAAAAAAACAGCTTTATGCAGGCCTCTCCCATAATCCAAACCGTCGTATATCGGGCACATTGACCTTGCTTGTAATACCAGGGGCATACGACGGCTCGGTGATCGCAAGTATACTGTGCGCTCGGTAAACCAAATTGTCGTATGGGGGAGACACGTGGCTTAAATGACAACGGTTCTTACAGACTGAAACACACACACACACACACAAACAAACAAACAAACAAACAAACAAACAAACAAAAACAAGAAACAAAACAAAAACAAAAACAAAACAAAAACCAAAACCCAAAAAGAAAAAAGGAATGGGTAGCTCTCTTGCGATTTCTCGCATATTTCCGAGAAAACATGTCTTAGAATGAAAGTAAAAGTCTGACGTGTCACAAAAATATTTGAAAATACCAGACATAAAGGTATAGCTATCAAGATTGAAAAAAAAATGGTTAACTTTAATCAGGGAGGTGAGTAGAACGCGATTATCTCGAAATGTCATTTTTATGCGAAAATTGCATATACGACAGTCCGGATGACAGCCGAAGATTTCTTGACAAATTGTAATACTTAACGCTGCCAACTCAACAGTATATTTTTAAAACCCATAAGTGGGTAATTATTTCAACCGTTATAAATACTGAAATGTTGATCGTGGTATTAAACAAATCGGGTTCATGTTTTTAGTTCCATAAAAAAGAAAAATCATTCACAACAGATCTAAATCTCCCACTGTTATTATGCTCCCTCAGGTACTCAAATATAGTATATGTAAATCATAAAAAGTGAAGTTAAGCATTTATACCATTAACAGATTCAGAGGGTTCCTATTCGAGTACCGATTATTAGGTTCTGAGGAATACTCTCCCCAAATGGGTGTTTTTATCCGCTCCACAAGGGTAATCTTAACATTTGACATTAAATAGCTAGCCATACGTGTATAGGCCTGCCGTTCTCCACTTTTCATTTTGTCCCAATGACCGTGTTTCCTGGTTTTTTGTTATTATGTACTAGTTCTTTCTTTCTTGACAAATTTCATATCAGACATAGCGCATTCTATAACCTGGGTTAAGGTCTTCTCCTCAATCACATACATTGCCAAGTGAATATGTATACACCGAGTGAAATAGGAACATCCCAGTGTGCAATAGAATGACAATGAATTAAATTCATGTAAAATTTCCATGTGCAACTTACATTCTTTGTTTGAGAGTGTTATCACAATTAATCAGTTTCTCACGTTTGATTGTGTTATCATTATTATTATCTTTGTTATTAATACCAAAAAGATAAACGTTAAGAATATCAAACTGAATCATTGAGATAATGTAGCATACGTGATGTGGAATTATTATCATAAGGTCTCACCTGACATCTCGAAGCTTTTTCACCGAGGATCCTGTAGAAGTCAATGTGTAATTGAGAGCTATCTATTGTTACGTTGCGCAGTACGCTGCTAGAACACATTACCTCTGCCAAGTCACGTGACACAGTTGTTCCACAATTCACATTGTCAATGGATAACGATTGCTAATGGGAAAAGAACATTGATTGACAGTACTGAAAAGGAAAGTACAATTGGAACATGTAAATGTAGTATTTTAGAGGGGAAATTAGGACCCGAAAGTGATGATAAAGGAAGTGATTGTCACTATCAACATAATGCCATGAACCTAAGACACTTTACGCAGCATAACATCTCGCTTCAATAAACAACTTGCACAGCCACGATTTTTACTCGCCATCTCATGGTACAAGTTTGGCAATTGTATTTTTTTCACAAAAAAAGTCTAATTTTACTCGAGCGAAAATCATAGCTGCGTTGCTCTCATCTTCCATACAAATTATTGTTTGACTTGATATTTCCTTACAAAAAAGACTCGTGAAAATATACCAGACACATTATACAAAGATTTTTTTCTGCTTTGATAACGATACATTAAAAGTTCGTCAACAGTTCCGAATAAACACATACACGTATAAATGCACTTTATTGTACAACTGCACTTTGACTGGAACTCGTTTTGGACCACAACAAACTAATAAATGTGTCTGGCTATAGTGAAATTCTTCACAAAATTACTTTTTCTCAGATATTGTCCCCAATTCCTATCTAAATTTAAACGATTACGATCTCTCACTCGTTACCAACATACAACAAATAAACAAATTACCAAACTATGGTAGTCGACCAGAATTTTAACGTCATTACACTTATCCTTTCTTCTTCTTTTTTTCAAATTGATATCGAAGGTATATAACTCACCACTTGGTTACAGTGCCCCATGAAAATAACTCCTGACTTCATATGTTCTGACATTTCCCTTGATATCTCGTATTCTTTCCAACGTTTTCCTACTGCTTTGGCGGCCTCCTCTGTATGACATTCAAACGCAACGTCAATGCAGAAATACTGCTCATCTTTTTTAATAAAGCAGTCGATGATATCAAGGCCAAGTTTTTTCCGGAAAGCTGAGGCGAAGTAGAGTAGGTACCGAAACTCTTCACATTGACGGAGAAGCTTCTTTTTCATCTTGTCATACCTAGGGCGGTCAGCGGCGAACACAGTGCCAATATGCACACCGGCTATATATTCTTGGAACAGTTTATGGGGAAACGAGACTGTTGATGGTATCTTGCCCTCGTTCCGACGCTTTTTGTCGATGATATCTTTCTCTGTTGTCAAAACTCCTACTTTCCAGCATGTTTCCATGGCATCCTGGCATTTCTTAAATTGTTTTTCAGGAAATGAAAGCTTCCTTTCTAATAAACCATTTAGTGCTGTCTCACTTATGGCTTCAATTGCAGTACTAGCTTCTTTTATATCCTCAACAACGTTCTGAGTCTGTAGATTTTCACAAAATTTCGATGCGTAGTGTTCTTTCAGAAAAGTTATCATTCCAGTGAAAATCTGCGAAAAAGTTTGCATTCTTTGAAGTTCTATTCGTCTCTCTTCACTGAAGTCGTTCCACATAAGGCAAAGCATTGCAGAATAGATAGGGAACGGAGCCATGTTACACCGGACAACATCATTTTCCTCGATGAAATCTAGCAAGGTTCCTGCAAGAACGTCCCTATTCCCTATTCGAAAGTACCGTTTGATGTAAGTACATAAATTCTCCTTGTTAAATCCTTCGAGGCTTATAAAAGTGTAAACTTCTGCAAGACTCTGGTACAACCTAAACTCTTCCGTTCTCCATGGTCTTGAGGTCACAATAACATTGCATGAGTGATATTGTTCAAATCCCAGAATGCGAATGACCTCACTAGTGCTATTTGCTTTTATTTTCCCGCTGAACTCGTCGAAACCATCCAACACGAGGAGAACTTTACTTAGATTTCTTGAAATGTAGTCGTCTATCTGGGCTGGTGCTGCTTCATTTGAGTCAGAAAGATATCTCTCTACAATACCACCAATAGTTGTGTCGACAGTAACATCTCGGAGAGGAATTACGATCACCATGTCCAGATCCTTAAGAATCCTACCCTGACACCAGTCCCAGGCTATTTTTGCGCAGAGAGCTGTTTTACCGACACCTCCCTCACCCTGGATCAGGAGGCGCTCTGAAAGACTTCCATCACGGATCAAAAGATCCTCGTAGGTTATTGGTTTCTTACGCATGCCACTTCTATCTATTAAACTCAAATTTGTGTAGATTTCATCAAGGTTAACACGTTCCATAAAGTTGAGTGGATTAACTGTGACATTGCGTCTTGTCTTTTGGTAATATGCCTTCAAATCTTCTTTGCATTGGTTTACTTGTTCGTCCGTAAGCGACAGATAGCTAGGCAATGAATCTTTAAGCGAAGAAAACGAAAAAGTTAATCAACAACAATGACGTAAGCAATTGGGGAAATATAGAGATAAAACTGATATTAATAATTTACTGATAACGACAACATTAAAAAAATATTCCTCGTGAAATAGTGTCAAGGTTGTATTGCAGATGTGAGTAGTCAGTTTGAACGTTTGAATAGGATATATGTATTATATATATATATATATATATATATATATATACATGACCCTGCATCACAAAACAAACAAAACGTCGCCAGACATGGGTTTTTAGTAAAGGGCAAATTCTGAAAGAGCAGCCTCTAAGCTTCAAAATGATGTATAACTCAATTCAAACTATGGACTCCCCTAACCTATCTAAATAGTGGAAAGAAAGGACAAGCTCTGGAAAGTGTGAACTGAGAAAACGGGCTCTGAAGTACAGAGTGTATTCAAACGCTTAATCTTTACCAAGCTATGCTAGCTGTGGGGTGAACGGAACAAAAAACAGGATGTTGACCAGCGGAGCAACAACAATGAAGGGATTATCAAATTAAGCTGAAATTGAGTATGCTTTATTAGCACATTCTGTACATTATTATTGTCAACTTTCAATGTAGTAGCGTCCTTCTTTCTAAAGTTATAGGAGTTGAAAGTGAAGTGTATGGACAGGGTTTTTGAGAAATGGGAAGAGGGTTCTATGAGAAACAACTAATCACACTGTTTCACCAAAACGTATTTGAGAAAAACTGCTGAAAACACAAGCTCCTGTTTGTTTTATGATCCCAACTTTTAATGTAACTTAGAAAAAGACCTGCTCTTTCAGAAATTATGAAAAATGCCAGAATGGTTTGGTTGACCCATTTCACCTATTTTCAGTCTTCACACAAAATCACTGTCTGCGACTTTTTGTTCGTTTTGTGATGCACGGTCACACACACACATATATATGTATATTTGTATATATATATATATATATATATGTATATGTATATATATATATGTACATGTACATATGTATATATATATATATATATATATTTATATATGTATATGTATATATATATATGTAAGATTTATATATATATATATATATATATATATATATATATATATATGACCGTGCACCTCAAAACGAACATAAAGTCATTGAAAGTCGCACACACTGATTTTGCGTGAGGACTGAAAATAAGTGAAATGGGTCAGCCTTGCCGAACTTGACTTTTTCATATTTTCTGAAAGAGCGGGTCTCCTTTTACATTATGCTAAAATTTGGTATCATAAAACGGGCAGGAAAGTGTGTTTTTAGCAGTTTATCTCGAACATTTTTGGTAGAATAGTGTGATTAGGTGTGTCTTTAGAATCCCTTTTTCATTTCTGAAAAACCTTGTCCACACTCTTCACTTTCATCTCTAATAACTTTTGAAAGGATAGTGCTACTACTTTGAAAGTTGGCATTAATTATGGACAGAATGTGTTAATGAGGTATATTTAATTTCAGTTTAATTTGATAATCCCTTCATTGTTTTTACTCTGGTGGTTTACTTCCTGTTTTTTGTCCCATTCATCGCACAGCCAGCACGGTTTGGTAAAGATTAAGCGCTTGAATAGACACTGTACTTCAGAGCCTCTTTTCTCAGTTCACACTTTTCATGAGTTGTGTTCTTTCCAATATTTAGATAAGTTAGGAGAGTCCATTTAATTTGAGTTATACATCATTTTAAAGCTTGAAGTCTGCTCTTTCAGAATATAGTCTTAACTAAAAATTCATGTCTGGCGACTTTTTGTTTGTTTTGAGGTGCAGGGTCACATATATTACATATTTCATTATGTATATATATGAAGAGTTTGTTCGCAAAAACCGATAAGTCCATTTTTGAAGATTTTCAAGTACGGTCTCTGTTATAAAGTACAAAATAATACCTTTTAAATGATATATTGGTCACTACATATAAAGGTACATTTTTGAAGTTATGGTCAAAAGAAGCAAAAATTTTCTTATTATTCTCTTTATTTTTCTTGACCTTTAATCGCAAATATCTCCATTTGGCAATTATGGACTTATCGGTTTTTGCAAACAAACTCTTCATATATAAGCAATATACATAATATATATTACCCAGGATCTAGAGGGTGGTAGGAGAGTCTTTACTAATAACATTCACAAGCGAATATTAATCTATGACATTATGAAAAGAAAATTTACTTCTTTGGTTATTCTTACGAAAGCCTTACAGGAAAACAACTTCTTAAACCAAGACAATTCGAATTGTCATATCAGCTGTTTTACCAAGATTTTAATGTCCCACTAAACTCTGATATTGCATAGCGTTTTGAATGGAGACAGTTGACGCTTAGTTAGGTGGTGGATTGAGCTAAGAAGAATACCTTGCATTGATTATAGTGCAGCTTGCATTACAGTACAACATACGATAGTTGTTCATCAACACACTTGAAAATAAGGCCTGCAAGCCCAACACTACAGTAAGCCCCGTGAAGGAATATAAGTTTTATTGGTCTAATCTTGAGTTCATGGACCTACTTTGTCAAGTGTGGATTTGAATAATTTCGTACCTTTTTTGAAAATTACAACACTAAAAACAAAAGTGTATGTCTTTCAAAGTGCGTGCAAAGGGATTGGCTGGTAACTGATCAGTGGGAATCAGTGGGAATGCTGGGGATGATGGTTCCAATCCTTGTGGGATTCATTTAAAAATACATTATACATCTATTGTTGTGTGACAATTATTTGCTTCAGAATGGTTTCATATACAAGGAATGTGCAGTTTAATGCCCCGTCACTGTACAGGCATGCTAACATGGAAACATTAAACTGCACATTACTTGGATATAAGACCATCCTGAAGCAAATAATTTTGACACAAAAATAGATACATAATGCTCTCTTAAATGAATCCCACAAAGATTGGAACAATCATCCCAGCATTCCCTCTGATTCCCACTGATCAGTTACTAGCCATCCCCTTTAGCTGTTTATGTGCTATTGTGTAAATCCCCTGTGTGTCACATTATTCTGAGAAAGAAATGTATTCATGTTTAGGGGAATCATTCTTCTTTTCAAATCTATGTAAGTTCCATAGATTTTAGGTACCCAGGACATGTAATGAGCAAAGTTGTAAACAAACATTTCAAGCTTTGCTTTGATATAATTTGTATGACACTTCGCTTTTCTTTTAAAGGACAAGTTATTATATTATTGTAAAGGCATGACTTTTGCACACAAAACATTGACATTGACATTAAAGTAACATGTTGATCCCCGGGTTTTACAAGCCCTATTTCTTTTTCTTCCAAAAAACCCAAAATACTTTCTCCTTTAAAAAGACTTAAGAGTACCATGGGGTGTATGAACACATTATTTACATATATATCAGGAACCTTGTTCACCTAATGGCTATACTCGTAGGATGTATGACTCGTGAGGTGATTTACACGAAGCCTATATGTCTCGTAGGCTGTATGACTAGTGGGTGTCGAGCTCGTTACGTGCACCAACAATATCAAATGTTAAATGTAAGGTAAGTATTCATACATCAAATTACCTGAAGGAAAAGAAAAGAAAATATTTAGTGTGCTTTTGCTCCTCTATATAAATACTTTTTTTGTATAACTAGATACACATCTGAAGAAAACATTAAACAAAAAATGTTTTTTTTTTTCGAATTTGTTGACATGTGAGCCATTTTCTTTCATGTTATAGCTAGTAATACAAACGAAATTGATCAGAATCCAAAGTAGCCGTGGCTTCTTAAAAATTGAAGACCTGAATATAAGAACGACCCGAGTCCAATTTTTGACCAAATTCAGTTTGACATGGGAAATTGTAGCTTATGCATGGACTCATCTTGTGTATAAATGATAAATCCTAATTACCCCCGGAAGTGCCTGAAATGAATGAGTTAAATCTTATATTAATGTAAGAATGAAGGACTTGGGTCATTCTTACATTCGTATAATAGCGCCCTCTCTCATCCTCCTCTCATCTCTATAGAGTACCGAAGTGTGACGTCATAGCTATTCATCACCATGGAAACTGGTTCTACACATCCCCACACAGCCCACGAGTCTGTGGACTCAACGGTTGCTAACAATAAACGTACCCAGTTCCAGTCCGTCGCCTGAAGCCTTGCGCAAGGAGCTCTTGTGTAGAACCATCACTAGGCTAACACAAAAGACTGTGACATCATTACTTCGGTACTCTATAGCAGAATATCATGTTTATGAATCAAAGAACGACCCAAGTTCATATGAATCAAAGAACGACCCAAGTCCACCACACAAAATGGCCTCTCCACAATTAATGTAAATGTTAATTGTCATAATGATATATGTTCTAATTTGTATATACAATGTTGCCTTCCCATCACAGTTAAATAGAATATTATTGGACAAATAAAAAAGATATGAAGTTTTTTTTAGTTTACTCGAAATGATCTTCCATGGACTTTGGTCGTTCTTATATTCATATACTCAATTGTTTAACCGCCCATTCCATTTCCAAGAAATGAAAGAATTTTGTAAAGTAGGAAAGTCCTGTGAAAGTTTATCATACCCATCATCAATCCTTCCTGGTCATTTTGCTGTCTTTTGCATCGTCTCCAGTAGGAAGTCCAACAACATGCTGTGAAACAGAACAATATTAACGACAAGATTATGCACGGTAATAATCAGAAACGACTATCAAGAACCACTGTTCTAATGTACTTATTTTACAATATGTGTGGGTGCTATGTACGCTGATTAAATCAACATAACGTTTTGATATATTCTGTTTTTGATAGGCACCTCTCTGACAATGGCTGGTAAATATCCGAAAATTCACTTGCATATGTGACCCTGCACCACAAAACAAACAAAAAGTCGGCAGACATAAATTCTTAGTGAAGACCATATTCTGAAAGAGCAGACTTTAAGCTTTAAAATGATGTGTAACTAAAAATAAAATGGACTCTCCTAACCTATCTAAATATTGGAAAGAAAGCACAAACTCATGAAAAGTGTGAACTGAGAAAAGAGGCTCTGAAGTAAAGTGTCTATTCAAGCGCTTAATCTTTACAAACCGTGCTGGCTGTGCAATGAATGGGACAAAAAACAGGAAGTAAACCACCCGAGTAACAACAATGAAGGAATTATCAAATTAAACTGAAATTAAGCATGCCTCATTAACACATTTTGTCCATAATTAATGTCATCTTTCAAAGCAGTAGCACTCTCCTTTCAAAAGTTATTAGAGTTGAAGGGACTCTAAAGACACACCTAATCGCACTATTCTACCAAAAATGTTTGAGAAAAACTGCTAAAAAACACACTTTCCCGCCAGTTTTATGATCCCAAATTTTAGCATAATGTACAAGAAGACTTGCTCTTTCAGAAAATATGAAAAAGTCAAGATCGGCTAGGTTGAACCATTTCACTTATTTTCAGTCCTCACGCAAAATCAGTGTGTGCGACTTTTTGTTCGTTTTGTGATGCACGGTCACATATGTGATACTATAATGTATTCCATTTTCCATATTTGTCTTGCTAATTCTATATGAGAGGAAACCCATCAGGTAATTAAGTAGAACCTGTAGCTTAGCAGTATTCATACTGTGAATTAAAGATAATGTTAAATGGAACTTGGTATCATAGTTGTACATTATATTTTGCTTGTGCTGATAGGTCTTCAATGGTTGCATGAGGTGTTATACACTGTAATTTGGTTAGCATTAATTTCCAACTATTATAAAATCAAAATGTCATACCTTTGCCTTGGCAGTCCGAGCGGTATTTTTGCAAAATTAATCCAACAAGGAGACATAGGATGATTATGGCTGGAAGACCGATAGCTAGTCCAATGATGAGACCCAAATTATCACGTTTTTCTGAAATATGGAATACACATAAATTGAATATTTCATTCATGATTAACAAGAATTGCGGTGCTGTATTCGACATGTATACAGAGTGTTAAAGGTGTACTTTATACTACAACAGTAATACACAATACCTATTTAAAGCAGCGGAAAAGGTTGCAAAACTGATTCTGTTCTTCGTCTCTACTCCAATTCGTTTGTTTTTAATTGCCAGGCAGATGCTGACTTATTGTGTCCGCGAAGAGTTCAATTACTCATTAACTAATAATTTGCTTTTTCTTTTCTTTTCAAACAAATACAGCTGTAATGACAGGAAAAACAAACTTTTTCAAGTTCATATTTCTCGAATATCATAGGCTTTCCTGGCCAATTTCGCACTTTTGTCAGTCAATTTAATGAAATGTTCATTCAATTAAGCATAAACCATCGTTATCGCACAGTCTGTCTTTCAAAAATGTAACTTGTGCGTTCAATTTAGCATTTTGATCAGTGAAAGCTGCAAATTTGTCATTCGAAATCGAAAAATTGGAATTCAAATTGGCTGGATCTCTACGTTCATTCAAATTCGTGATCACTCGCCGAAAAAGGTACTTGAGTCATTCATTTTCAAGAATGTGCAGTCAAGTTCGAAACATTTTCATTCAAATTTACGCCATACTAGATATATTTGTGACCCGCTACAACAAAATGGTCCTAAAGTCGCGCACGGTCGAAGCCGTGAAAATCGAGTTTGAAGTTAGAGCATCAAAATTGGTCAAAACTTACGATTATCTGAATTTGACATATTATTAGAGACTGACATGTCTTCTATCATCTGTCGAAATTTTGAAGCAAAATGATGAAAGGAAAGAAAAAAAATAGCGTTTTTCTGGGCCATGTTTTTTTGGCGTTTCAACGAAGCAGAAAATGGTTCGAACATTTGGATTGAGCGCCACACATAGGCTCCGCCCCTATTACAACGACCAGAGTGATCTCATTGGTCAGTTTGCTGCTTGCCGCTAACCGAAGCGTGAAGCTCGCACACTGCCCAGTCGACTTGTGCGTGCGGGCGGGTTGCGCTATGCCTAGCCGCTTTCTCCTGACATCCTGGTCACTGATTGGTCGGTGAGGAGACCGCCGACGCTGTGTTTGACTGAGCATTTCGGGGGTTGCTAGGGCTTAACTTCTATTGTCCGGAGGTGAATACTGACTTGCGTGTCTCTTGATTGTGATTGCGTCGCAAGGAGAATTTTTAGGGCGCTTTTCTCGAAACAGTGATTTCCCAGACGTCTTGACATGCTCTCTTTTAAACATCGATATTTCCGCAGCCGATTACTTCTATGAGACGTGTTATACATCAATTTAAAGCAGAAAGATTAGGGAATTGTGTCATGCAATTTTCAAATAATCGACCTCGCCCGACTTTAGGATCATTTTGTTGTAGCGGGTCACATTTTTTTCCTCGAAAAAGTGGGAACATTTTAAACCTGTATTTCCATGTGAGTTTTTGTTTCATCCACATACTGTTAAGCTGTGAAAGCATTTTATTTTTGACCCTATATACCTCGAGATGGTTGTTTGTAACACCCCTTTTTTCATACATATCTTTATGAAGATCATAATCCTCACTCCTAGAACCTGCAGACACACTCGGAATAAGATAAGTTGGGGCCACATGCACTATCGTCGGACTGGACACTCGCTAAGCACATTAAAAGAAATAAACGATTGCCAAAATCTCTGAAATGAATACGAAAATATGAAATGTTATGGTGCTTACAAAACAATAACTATGATACAATGAAATTAAGAAATAACCAAGGCACAGACACGTCTGCTAAATTGACTGCAGATATAGTTAAATTCGATGCCCCCAAAATGAATTTGAATGAACGAGCTAACCATATACGCAATCACGTGACTATATCATTCTAAACTGGATGAACGAATAGTAAGATGGTGCTTCTGTCATGAATTTCATAAAAAATGTTAATTACAATGAGATTAGAGGTAATTTGGATGTTCAAAAATTGATTTGAATGAACAGATCATTAACATGAAATATCGAAAATGTCATCTAGGCTAACTTTTGTTAAATTGAATGCAGCAATAATGATTTGGATTGAAACAAGGTTCGAAATCGGCAGGGAAAACTTATATTTGGCTGAAAATTAGTGTTTCGCATGTGACAGTGCATCGCAAAACCAACAGAAGTTGTGTGAGGACTGAAAATAGGTGAAGTGGGTGCACCAGACCAATCTTGAGTTTGTCCTATTTTTTGAAAAAGCAAGTCTTTTTCCACACTTTGCTAAATCTTGGGATCATGAAACGAACAGAACATTGAATCTTTTCAATAGCTGTTTTTGTCGAACATCTATTCTATTTTGTTTTAGATAGTGCAATTATGTGTCTCTTATACAATGTAGGGTCCCTTTTCATTTCTTAAAAAAACCCTTTGCATAATCTTGACTTATAACAGCTCTAGAAAATTAATAAAGGATGAGGCTTCTGCTTTGGAATTTGGCATTAATCATTGATAGAAAATATTTATAATGCCTACTCAATTCTAGAAATTCTAGATAATCCCTTCATCGTTGCTTCATTGTTGTTCACTCGGTTGACAGCAGGTTCATCCGTATTTTATTGCTACTCGGAGTTTCATGCCACCTCCATGAGGGGCAATCAGGCATCAGGCAATTGA
>NW_027273008.1:0-65832 GCF_040938485.1 Diadema antillarum
TGGGCAAGTGGGAGAAATGTATGTTATGATGTTCTGTGTTGGTAGCATAAGATTATTCATTCCCTGTGTGGCATTCAGTGCATTGTGTAGACAAAACTTTTGTGTGCATTTTAATTTCCTGAATCTTGGCTCCGCGCAAATTTGCAAAAGTTTCACTCTTGTGAAAATGATCTTACAGTAGATGATGGATGATAGAATTTATCATATGGTTTCTTTGAACATCCACGGTCATTCTTTAACATTTCTTCTTCTTTTTTTCTCCCACTGTTCATTCCTGGGATTAGAGACTATTAGAGACTGTTATATTTAGATACACCCTTCTGCCAACAAATCTGGCAGGTCCTGCATTAGTGCCATTATGGCAAAAGAATGTGTCTATTAAAGATACACCCTTAATGTTAGAAAATAATATAAATTAGTGGAAAATGAGCAAAGAAAATTGGATTCCATTGGGATATTGATGGAATCCCATTTTCTTTACTCATTTTTCCACTAATAAATTATATTCATTTCTGGTCAGTTTTTCTTCTACAGGTGTATTTGTGTTTGTAAATGTAATATATAAAATGAAAACTGATGGCACCTAACGGTGTTAGCATTTAGTTGCTTAACCCTAACTTACCTGGGGGGGGGGGGGGGGGGGGGGGGGGGGGGGGGGGGGGGGCCGGGGCTCATAATGCCCCCCCCCCTCGACGAATTCCACGACCATTCCGCCACACAAAATTTTTTGACCGCGCCGCTCGCTGACTTTTACTTTCAAGTCTCGCGCAACTTTTGAGACCAAATTTGTCGCGCCCGGGCATACTGTTTCGAAGCCACGCCCCTTCAAAAAATTTTCGTCAACCCCAAAATTGCTCAAAAACGTGATTTTGTGTACAAAGTCAATACAAATTGTGTTTTTTCAATTAATTCATATAAAGATTCATATTCTTAATTTTAATGGCTGAAATCAATTTATTTTAGTATAATTATGCTTCTAAAGATGTGTATGACAAATTCTATTTTTTGAAAATTTATCTGAACAGTCTTGTAGATTACATCCAGCTTTATGTAAATGCAAAATTTTGCGGCGATCGCGCGATCAACAGCCGAGATCTGAAGGGGGGGCCATAATGCCCCCCCCCCCCCCAGGAATTCAAGCTTGCTAAAAAGCCCAGGTAAGTTAGGGTTAAGTGTAAGTAGTGTGAGAAGAAGTGTTCAGTCATAGGACATATAAACTAATGATGGCAGAATTAAGGTTTCATAACCCAAAGTTATAGTGTCAATAAAACTGAAGTTTAGATTACTCCTTGTTTGAGTTATTAATGGCAAATCAACTAATCAGTAGTGGTGTGTCTGTATAATCTTGAAAGTTATTGACATTGTGTATTTTCAAATACTCTATGCTGTGTTGTTCTACTCTGCCCTTCCCCGTCCAGGTCACACAGCTAGAGGGCGACATTGTGCCCCTCCAGGAGCAGAATCGCAGTGTTGCCGCCCATCGGGATGCACTGTTGGCGGAGAAGACGGCCCTGACCGTGGAGGTGACGCGATGGAAGCAGCGAACCAATCAGCTCATTGAGAAGAGCCATGGGGCTGACCCAGAGGAGTACAAGAAGCTGCTGTAAGTCATATCGCTGTTGGGGTGACAAAACGCCATATCTCAAAAATGTCATGTCTTCAGGAGGGCGAAAAACATTGCAGCCAGAGCACTATATCAAATGGGATTACCTTTCATTTGACATGCTGTGATGGCTTCATGTTTGGGGAAAGACAGCAAGGATTTGGACAGGACATCACTTAACTGATTATCTGACTGTTATTCCCTGGTAGTGATTTCCACCAAAATTTGAGATACGGTCTTGTCACTGCAGCTTATGTTATGCTTCCCACACATGGAGTGTTTTTTTTTTTTTACCATCCAAGCCGGAACTTAAGAACGTCACCACTTTATGTTGTGATGTTGTGACACTTTACACTGAGTATGTCATATGGGGGTGTTCACTGTGTGATGAAGATACATGTCTGCATTTACCGATGTGTAGAGTGCATTAGTAGAGCATCTTAGCATGAAAATAAGTGGATTATTTGACTCCTCATGGCTTAGCCATGGCCTGTAGAGTCATTTAAAATTCCACATTGTTTTTTCCTGGCAAGTACAATAAGCCATTTCACAGCTACCCTTTATGACATACATCTCACAACCACAATACTTTTGCTCATCGATAATCTTGCCTTTGCTTACAAAAGGGTTAAAGAGTGACAGACTATTATTATGCTCCTGATATATCCATAAGTGCAGGAGTCATATGCCTTTGAAATCTTACAAGCTGCAATGCACTGACAGATTTGCTATTCATGATTACATTCTTTTGTAGAACCTTCAGGAGTCTTGCCTATCTGTTCTTACATGAGTTTTTTATATCTCCAATTTTATTACTCAGAGCTCTGCGTGACCAGAACAAGAAGACATTAGCAGAGAAGAAGGAAGAAATCTTCAGATACAAGTAAGGGAATTGATGCATTTCATGTGTGTGTGTGTCTTGCAATGCATGTCATTGCTTTAATATCCTCTTTTAATGTGCGGTAAGAAATGCCTTTTACTGAATACCATGCACAAAGAGACCATTAAAACAAAACTTGAGTTTGGTTCTTAATTAGCATTCTTAAATAATTTCCTCTAGTAGAGAACATAAGGTGAATTAGATCCACTTGTAATTTCTTTTTCAGTCTAATTCAGTCTAATTGTTTTTTTTTTCTCTCTCTCTTTGCCCAATATTTTCAACAGACATAAGGACAAAGAACATCGTAGAAACGCTGCTATACTTCACTTTGTTCTCATTTTTACTCTCTTACAGGGCTGATGTTGCAAGACTGAATGCCCAGCTTGGCAACTCAAAGTATGTATTTATTTTTCCTTGACATTTTCTTTAGCTATACACTACACTACACTACACTACATTTTTATGGTTATCTTCTCGTTTTTGTGTTATAGGGAGTATGGTACTCCTTTTGTAGGTTTAGTATTTTTTTCCCAAAATCATTTACTTTACTTTTAATTTACTGTAAAACTTTACAATTTATTTACATGTCATGGTAGTGTCATGTGCCGTGTATGATTATGTAATTTCAGTGCTGGAAGATATCAGTTGTTGTATTTAGCAGTTTTTAACAATTTGATAAATATATTTCTTTCTCTGTTGATACTCAAACTGAATAGAGGAAATCTTTTTGAAATCACTCGATCAAACATCGTGAAAGATTTCCAGCATATTGGTTTCTCTGTGTCTTAAAGGGTTACCTGGTGATGGTTTCTATGTCTCTGCTGCTGAAAGGTGCTAGAGGCAATATCTGTTTGATGGTTTTTATCTGTAACATGCAAAAGTTATTTTCACCTATGACATGACCCAAAGTCGAACCATTTTGTTTTCTTTTTCAAATCGTATTTGTTTATTTCTGTCCACTCACAGAACTGAGATTTCAAAACTCAACATGCAGATTTCAGCATCCCAGTAAGTGCTTTGCCTTTCCAGTTCATTCTGCTGATAAGAGAAAAACTTTATTTGCAAATTGGTTCATATTTCATTTTTAAGCATTCGGCAGTCATAGGTACTTCGGGAATGGAGAAGAGTGTTAGTATGCTCGATAAAGCTATGATAATGTTGTGGATGCAAATAATCACTTAACTCTCTTCCTTTGCCACCAAGTTGTTGGTTTGTTTCTTTATTTGCTGTTAACAGACACAATTGCTGAGAATTAACCGGAAATAAAACATGCTGTTCAAGTTGACTTTGCTAGAATGAAATAGCAGAAAACTGGAAAAAAGAATGCTAGAAATTTCAAAGCTTCAATTGTTTTCACAGCAAAGTGATTTTGTTCAAAACCACGCACATTAGAAATGAGAAAACGTAATGATCTTGACCTCACAGCTCTCCCACACACACAAAAATATTATAATTATACTTTTTCAAATCACATCCTTGCTTTAGTTGCTAATTCAGGAACTATATGCCGTGCCCCTGAAAACACCATAGCTAGGTAATTACAAGAGCACTGATGTAATTTTACACAAAAGATGAGACTTGATTTTCTTGATTACATGTGAAATAGGAAATTTAGTAAAAAAAAAAATGTTTGTTTACTTGTTGGAGACTTCATCGTCAGGTGATGACATCATGGCCTCTTCTTCCAATTTGCATATTGTACTTGCAGCAAGAAATAATCACTATTTTGCGAAAATGTGAAATTTTAGAATTCCATGACTTTTGTTCTTCAAGATCGTGTTATCATGATTCCTCTATGATTCTGTTCGTCTGATTTTTGTCTTTGTGATTAATGTCAACTTGGATATGGTTTAGATTGGAATTGTACTTTAATTACCCTGCTCTTTAGAGTAGAAATATTACATCTGTACATGTTTACACATTTCAGTTGTTTTTTGTATGACACAGCTTTATGCAAATAAAAAGAATTGTCCCATATACTAGTGACATGAAATTTATTTATTTATTTACATCTTATTTTGCTCCTTTGCATCGAAAGGACTGAAAGGACCGTTGAAGAAAACAAGCTGAAGTGAGTGTTGCCAGAAATCTTCTTTCTTTTTGTATTTAATGCTCCATTCACGATAATTCATGGGATCATTGTCTGTTGATCAGTTGACATTGCATGACCTGGATTCAAAACATGATTTCTTGTCTCACGTACATAGCAGAACCAAGACACTGTTGGCGGCATCGTCATTGTTTGTGATGATTGTTGATACATATTATTTATGAAAAGGCTATTGTTTTTTGCTGGAAATTTTTTGATGAAAAGGTTACATTCCAGTTCAAGAGGTACAGCATTTCACATGGTTCTGTTGTCATCAGTATAGCCTTATATTAATGATTTGTGAATGCAAATATTTGTCTAGTCAGAAGAATCAGTACAATGGAATTATGATTATATTTGTAGATACAAGCTGCCTATCATGATAGGGTGTGTGAATCCTGCCACTGGTTTAATTTATGAATGTTTCAAATGATGTACGAACAAAGGATGCTAAAAGAAAGACCAATAGATTAATTGCGCTTCATTATTTCTTGTTTAGGGCTGAAATTGCACACCTGAAGGCTGGTCTCTCATCAAAACAAGATGACATCATGAACAGAGACAAAACAATCAACCAGGTGAGTTTGGCATCTTATTAGTTATACATCAACAGTTGTTTTTCATGCACCCGTAAGATCAAGGGTTCTGTTAACCATTGGAAGCATTGATTCAAAAAATGTTCGAGTTATCGTATTTGATGCATATGTATAGGTCAGTTATATCACAAAACATCCTGCATATAGAAATTTTGCCGAAACACCTGGCATAAGTATAAGGAGATATCACTGTTTTTCTGGTTTATTCAAGAAGCAATTTTGATAAAACTATTGTTCACATTTTGTCTATTTAACAATACTTAACATTGATTATACTGATCATCATTCTTGCATTAGTTGTTTCTATCCCATATTTACATTTTAGAACTATTTTTAAGCACTAAAGCTGGGTTTTTGTTTCATCTGTAAATGGTAAATAATGCCTTTAAGGTTAGATTGATTAAGATGTAGGATTAAGGTGAGCCAATGCAGTCCCGCCCTCTTCTCTGTTGGCATCAGCTGTCTGATGCTGACAACACTACAGGTGTGGCCCTTATTGGGCTAGGGTGGGGCCCAGTAGTCTAAATTTTCATTTTCATTTTCTCTGGGGTATGCACCAAACTTGGCAGAAATCATTTTCAGGGGTAGGGCTCTACATATTCATCACATGATATCCTTTAAGGCATATTTTACATGTACTGTTAATGTGGATTTTTAGCACTTTTACCCGAACAATATACATTTTGTACCTATTGGAAAATGAAACACATAACATAATATAACATGTAACCAGCCAAAAATGTGCACATGTTTATTTTGCACTATCTTCATGTTGCACAAAATATGTGAAAAATTCCATTTTTACAGTATGTGCCATGTTGTGAATGACATTGAACATACAAATCACACCAGAGTCAGCTGTATCACCATGTTTTCCCATTGCTTTGTAATCACAGGTCAAAAAGATTGGCAGGCGCTACAAGTCGCAGTACGAGGAGGTCAAAGGTCAACTGGACAAGCTGCAGGCAGAGGCAGCCAATCAGAAGACAGCAGCGGCCCAGCCCGACCCAGAAATGGAAGCAAAGGTCAAGTCTCTTGAAGAGGAGGTCACCAGACTGACAGAGGTGAGCTTAAAGGGAAAGCCCTCGAATATTTTTGTAGTATAGTGAAAGAGCACTTGACTTGCCCTACTCAGAAAACGTGGGAAATACTATTTCCCTTTACATATGTCAGTAACAAGTTGAGGTAGTGTGTACTTTTTGTACAAGAAAATGAAATTTTATGGAATTCTTTTTAAAATTGTCTTTGTATTGTTTTCTGCAGTGATGTCACAATGATAAGGTATCACACAGATTTCCTTATTTTTGCTTCTAAATCATGGATTTGAACACTTGCACTGTCTCTTTTCAAGTCTCAATCTTCAAAATGTTACCTTATGGAATGTTATTCATATATAGTATCTCCCCATCTATCATTTTCAATTTCTATTACGAGATCTGGACCCTGTTTTATGAAGAGTTAGAATTGATTATATAGTTGACTTCAACTGTAAGTCTATGGCAGCCTGTGTAGTAAGGAGATATAAAATCGATTTTATCTATTGATAAAACAGGACCCTGATGCAGGTGGTAGAGATATAAATCAAAGCAGACTCTATTTTCTGTGTGATACCAAGTTGTTGATATTCATGACCAGCTCTTTGTATTTGTGCCTATTAATACCACACTGTAGCAAAGCTGTGCCAGTATGTAAGGAGCAAAGGTATGTTACATTAATTTTACTTTCTATAAACTCTTCTTCTACCTCAGTGGTAGGAATAACACCATAGTAGAGAATCTTGAGATTTGAAAACCATGCATTTGTGTCATATTTTTTGTTTTGTTTTGCTTGCTTTCAGCAAACGACACAGTTGAAATCTGCCGAAGAAACTGCAAAGGTAAGTTTGCCCTGTTGTAGCAGTTGCTTGTGCAGAACCACAATTATTGGTTCAGTATCCATCATGAATAGTATACTGTATGTCATATATAGTTGTCATTTCATGTGAAATCCACGAGCATTCCCCATTCACGCTGAGCTTTCACCATTAATCGAGATGTGATGATAGAAATATTAGAAGCACTGAAAGTTGTGCAGCGATGACCATTCCATCGACTCCACCATGATAAATAATCCCCAAATTTGGATTTAGCCATTGTGCACATTTGTATAAATGACCATTCTTTGTTCTCAGTTGGTTAGCCGCTTTGCTCTTTTCAAAAGTGACTTCATACATTAGCCTGTCAGTCGTGACAATTTATGGGATCCATGTTCAAACAAAGAAGAAACTAGTGCAGACAAGATGACCAGGATGGTCCGTCAATCAACACTTGGGGAAGAATCAATTTCATTGTTTGGCATTGAATACATTTTTCTATTAATTTTGCCAAATAACATGCTTGCTGTCAGATGGATGTATATACCAGCAAACAGCAGTTAATATCAAGGATTAGATGAATGATCATTATATCACAGATGGCTATCTGAGTGAATTTAAAAAAACCAACATGCCTGTTATGTGTTATTGCAAGGTTTGTGTGGTGAAGTAAATGAGGGAGAGGGGTTTGCAGTTAACACCATGTGTATGTAGTCCTTGCAGGGACTGTTGCTTGGCAGAAGAAAAGCCTAGAAAGAGAACATGCCTGTTGTGGCCTTTTTCTGCTCATGCGCAAGCTGGAACTCCGAACAGTCTTATTTAGCTGCGTTTCAAATGAGAGTCAACCCATTTCCACTTGTCTTTGCAGTCCCAGCTGGCTGAGAAGGAGGAGAAGTCAAAGAAGTTGATACAGAGCGCAAGACAGAAGATCACAAATCTGTCAAGTAAGTCTCACCCGAGTGTTATGTGGAACTTTGCTATATTTGTAGAATATACTTGAGACATGCAAAATATTAGAATTTTTTGTCACTCCGATTTGCATTTGTCAGGGTTTGAATGTAAATTTGAGAGAGTATACAAAGCAAAACGCCATAACTTGGGGTATCATCATACCCTGGAGTAAGGCGTTTTGCAGTACCATCACATGCTTTTAAGATATTACACACTGCTATCATAGCGGCCAAATTTTTAGCAGTCTGCAGTAATGATCCCAATGCCAACACATCCCTGTTATGACAAGTTTAGTGTAATTACAGTAATGATGATGATAATTTTTGGTACCGTAATCAGAGAGAGAGAGAAAAGAAAATGTTTGAATCACAAGATTTAGTTGGTGTAATAATAGCATTCATTTATTGTTGCATTAGAAAGATCACTGAAACAACAAAATCTTGCATTGAGCACTAAATCTTTGCTTATTACAAAGTTTTTCATAACCTTGGGTACAGAGCAAGGGGAAAAAAAATATATGCAACAAAAGACCAACTTATTTTAGGTGATATTGTGGGGTACCACATACCGCATCATTAAGTTTCAAGCATGCAAATTTTCAGCTGATGTTTCGTATCCCGTTGCTAGGCGACAAGGACAAGCTGACGGCGGAGAATAACCGCCTGAAGAGCCAGATGGACGAGATGAGGGGCGAGATGTCGGCCCTGGAGGGGCTGATGAACCAGCAGGAAAGGGCCTCGGCCAGCCAGAGGGCCGAGCTGGAGGGTCAGAACCAGGAACTGCAGCGGCAGCTGGAAGAGACCAGACAGACTCTGGTAAGACCCGGCCCTACTTTCAGGTCATGGGCAATTACCCCTTGGGCAATTACCCCAGACCCTTCCCCTGACCCTAACTATAATCCTAAATTCTCAACCTAAACCCAACCCTAACCCTTACCCAAACTCTACCTGTAAACCTAACCCTAAACCTAATTTTTACTCTAACCATTTAGCTGAGGGGGGGGGGGGGGAGATAATTGCTCTGTCCTGTCATCCTATTTCTGCTTTGCTTTTCATAAACTCTATCCTTGTGAATCTCTACAAGCAATCTGCACCCTTCCATTACTCCTCACGACCTAGATTGTTTTTACTTCGTATTACCTTGTACAGTCCTCAAAGACAAGAAAATGTACTCTAGTTTTTCTTTTGCATACTGATAACATCTCTCTGATATGAATTTTATTTTTCAGTTAATAGGGTATGTAGTTCCATAATAAGAGAAAAATGAAAATATACTAGACAATGTGTCAAACCGTTCCACTTGATTTGTCTTTTACTTAATGTACTGTATAAAGCAAGAAATATTTATGGCATGAAATTTTCGTAATTTGAAGCCGACGGCCTTTTTTGCGGCATGAAATTTTTGTGAACTGCCACCAGCATCTGATGTCAGGTAGTGTAGACAAGACAAGACAAGACAGGCACAAAGAGAATGAGAGAATTTTGTAGAGGATCATGTGTTACATATCATTGTCAAGTTTCATTTCAGTTCAGTGTCCTGACGAATAGAGTACTATTCATGGGCTGGGGATTCTTCCTTCCCCTCTCCTCTTTCTGAGATAAAAATTGTACAGTAAATCATCTCTTTTCCTAACTTCTCATTATTTTTCGAGAACGAATTCATCTTAAAATCTTTAGTTTTCTAAACAAAGTAGGTCAAGTGTCTCATGATTAATTGATGCTCATTACAGGAGCGTGCATTGATCGAGCAGAGGCAGGAACCGGTGCGAGAGATACAGCCACTGATTGACCAATCAGAGCAGGCCTTACTGAATCAGCCGGGAACATCGGGTACTTCAGACAGACAGAGGTGAGCGAGTGGAAATGCAGAACTCGTTGACTGGTGATGAGAAACTAAGGAGGGGACGTCAGGCTTAGTGTTTGTGTTTGAGCCAAGGGGTAATGAACCCCCCCCCCCCCCCAAAAAAAAAAAAAAAAAGCTGGCATCATAGTCACTTGATTAAAACCATAAGATAGAGCTGTGAGATGCTCTTTCAGATGATGTGCAAACATTTGAACAGTTTTGAAAAAGAAAAATTGACATGAAAAAAAAAAATGCCCTTTAGCATGTAGTGGTTAAAGAGATGTGAATATTTTGGGTTTTCCAGATATATTGCATATTGAGCAATTTATTTGTTTCTTTCTTTTTTTGTGGTGTAGGGAAAAGGTCATGATTATCCTGTGTCGACAGTCTGTGTAGTACGACATTCTTATGTGATTGTGTTTAATGTTACCTTTGTACAGCGAGAAGTTCTATGTACTTGCTTGATTTCCTTGCAGTACTTCTAGGGAGGAGGCTCCGCCCACTGCAAACATTCGTCCAATGGCGTCGCCAGCCTCGTCAGTGGGCCAGTCCAAGGGCACCCAGTCCCAGAGCACTGCCAAAGTCACGGCCAGCATCCGCCCCATAGCGGTCACCCGGCAACCAACGGGAGTCCTGCCCACCACGACCATGGCGTCGCACACCACTACGGTGACGCCCATGGCAACAGTCATGCCGCAGACAATCGAGGTCGCCGTTCCAGACCAGGTTCAGGAACAAGAAGGCAAGTTTGCTTCAATGTCATTAGTATGCAAAAAAAAAAAAAAAAAAAAGAGAGTATGTATTCTTTTTAATCTATTTCAAAATACAATCAAACCTGTCTATTGCGGCCACCCAAGGGAGGTGAAAAGAGTGGCCATTATAGACAGGTGGCCGCTAAAGTCAGGTTATCTCACCTTTGTGTGCATTGCATACATGTACATGTGTCATCGTTGTATACATCTATAGGTATTTACATGTACATGTATGTGTATAATTATGTATGCACACGTGTGTTTGTCATGCATTGAACAATGCCGGTATTGATCAAGTTGTTGCACGGTAGCATGTGTATAATCGTGAAGAAAGCTTTGCACTAGTGCATTATTATGACTGAATGAGTGATGAATGCAGCGGTGATGATCACTGAACGTTAGCCATGAATGACTGGCACGGCTATAAAGCAGAAAAACATGCTCAATGAATCATTGGCTCAGCTGCAGCAGGGGCTTCTTGTGGGTCTGTTGCCGCTCCTGGTGGCCGCTGTAGACGGGTTAAAATTTATTGCAGGAGACAAAATTTGTGGCTGCTATACACTGGGTCTTTAATGGGGCTTTTCTCTCGGGGGGGGGGGGGGGGGGGTAATTTTTCAGTGATCGCATACGGCAGGTGGCTGCTAGGGCAGGTTTGACTCAAGTTAACAATGAATTTGCACATGTTGCTGTCTTTGTAGATTTGCTCTTTCTGTATTTTTATGATGCTTTACAGCCCTGAGTTGACCAAGCCTTGTATCTCAAAGTCATGAATGAGATTGACATATGAGGTCTTGTCACCACAGAGACATTTTGTTTCTTCTCACAGTAAGGGGTGCATCATGTTGTGGTAATTGAACTTTTTCATTATTTTTTTCTCCCTTAAAAGTAAAATAAGTTGATCCTGCAGTGATCTTCAGGTTAAGAGTTCATAAGAGATAAAAAGACCAAAAGTGATGCATGGATGTGCCCATACTCATTCCCAAGGTGCTCATTAGTCATTAATGCAAAAGATAATAATAATGATGATAATGATGATGATGATGATGATGATGAGGATGATGATGACATTGCTTTTTCTGTCTAACCAGACATTTATTTCCACTGTAACGATATGCCTCACCACTGCTACTAAGCTGGTTTGTTTGTTTCTTTGTTTCTTTGTTTGTTTTTGCTTGGTTGATTCTCCACAGAGTATCTCACTCTTCCCATGTACAGTAAACATTTTCTTTGGTTCCTATTCCTGTACAGATGCCAATGACCAGCCTTTCCAGCAGGACACACTGGTGGCTCCTATTGTCCAAGCCACGCCCATCCAGGCAGTCCAACCCACACAGCAGACCCCGCCCACCCAGCAGACTCCGCCCACTCAGCAGACCCTGCCCATGGCGGTGGCTGAGAGGCGGACCACGGAGCAGCAGGACGTGTCCGGGCAAGACAGCCACAGGGAAGATGACACAGGTAAGGAGTTGGAGCCATGTCTGATTTGGAGATGGTAGGGGTGGTATTCTGAAAATCTTCCTAAGTTTCTTCCTAAGTTTCTTCCTAAGTCAGAAACTTAGGAAGTTCCGAGGAAAGTCAGAATTGGTATTCTGAAATTTCTTCCTGGGAATGCCATATCATAAGGAATCAACCACTGACAGTCACATATTATTATGACGTAGGGTTAAATACACGTCTGCGCTGCATGTCCCCTCATGCCCATTTTGCACATCAAAGTACATGTTGGGCACAGTGAATGACAAGCACCTATTACAATGTTTTGCAACTCGCTATTCATGTATCTTAGTAACGTACTTAGGAAAGGGTCGGGGCTTTCCTAAATGGGAATCGTCCTAAAATTCTTTCATAAGTGCATTCTAAAATACCAACTTCTTCCTAAGTCATAAATTTGCATACCTCATACTCATTTGCATATCTTACTAAGTTTCTTTCTGAGTTTAGGCAAAGAGTTAGGAAGACACTTAGGAAGAAACTTAGGAAGATTTTGAGAATACCATGTAGGAAAAAAATCCTGACTTAGAGGAAATTTTACGGATTTCAGAATACCACCTCAGAGGTCAAGGGAAGTGGGGGGGGGGGGAGGGAGAGGAGGGTTGAGGGACTATAATGCTGGTGATAGAAGTCATGAAAATGTTGTAATATGAGGTTTTTAGGAAGAAAGATACCCAGTAGATCTGAAGGTTGCGTGGCTAATGCTGTGTGGTAGATGTTATGAGGGTGACATGACATTTGCTCCTCCAACATTTGCTCCGGTCTTATTTTCCCCAAGGACTTTGGGTTATGGTTATGGTTTTGAGATGGTTTTGGGTTTAGTTTGATGTGAGGATTAGGATTAGGGTTCGGGTTATGTTTGTGAGTAGAATTTATGTTTGCCTGCAGATATTTCATGGGAGCAATTGTCGCAGAAGCAAATATCATGGAACCATTATGACATTAAGTATTTTATGCTACAGGACTCTAAACTGAATCATTCAAGCTGTGTGATTTGAAAAGAGAGAGAGAGAGAGAAGAAAAAAAGAGAGAAAAAAAACTTAAAACCTGTGAAGCCTCGGAGAAAATATCTAGCAGATGGTCATTCACATTCACCATGTCTTCATACAAGCTTAAAAATATGTATATATGTTAGAGAACGTTGGATTATGGTGTCAATATTTTATTCAGTCATTGATTGAATTTTCTCACACTCTTTATTAAGGCATTGAACTCAACAGATTAAAACAAGATTTTATTCCACTTGCTGCCACAGGAGAAAATTGATAACATTGACATGCACATAGTTGGCAACTTTCAATGTATTTCCCCAAAATGCAAATCTCTTGACAGGTGCACCGTCCAGTGGTCAGACAGGCGGGTCATCGTCCTCTCCAGGAAGTGCTGCCCCAAAGCGACCCCGAGATGAACCCTCAGACAGGTCAGAGAACTTTTAAGAAATCTCTCCAGTCTTCCATGTATTCACAATGCCGGTGTTACCAATTGTTGAATACCAGCTGAGTGTCATCACTCTCTCTACTTTGATCATTGCATTGCTGTTTGTGTCAAACCCAGCTGTGTTCTGACCAAATAAACTCTGCCAGCACAAAACAGTTTACATGTAGCGGTTACGAGAATGAAAGACAGCTTGTACTCCTCAAACTCTAGCTGGCGGTTACAATCTATATTTTATTATGGTGCTCCGATAGTGCAATGATTTTAATCAGCATTCTCTCATGTTATCTGCTTTCCTGTGTAATGAGAACCCACTTTTTATCAATTTCTCACAATCATCAAGATATATGGAGTCCCACTTGTGAGAATTTGCAATAAAAGTGCAATCGTGTCATAGATACAGAGATTCTTACAGAGAATTCATTCAAAAATTATTCAGCACTATATGGTGGTATTGGGTCAAATGACATTCAACACATAGACTTGTGATTTTTTTTTCCTTTAGTTGGTTTATTTGATTTCTAGACTCAGTACAAGAGGTGCCCTTGGTGTAGACAAAGTCAGTGAAATTTCTACTTTCTTGTCTTGAAGAGGGTAAATGAAAAAACTTTGTATGATTCGACCCAAACCAGCTTATAAGCAAATCATTTCATGACCACGATATATTACATTGCAGCAGACAATGATAAAAAAAGGCTTTGCTCCTCCTTGTTCCCCACAGCGACACAACAACATCAGACAGAGAGGGGCAGCCACCCAATGAGAAGAGACAGAGAGTTGCTCCTCAGCCAGTAAGTTTGTTTGTTTGTTTGTTTGTTTCATTTCCATCTGAAAAAATGGCTGGATAGCCCATATTCAGCTGCAATAGCTGGTCTCCCATGGGGTCGAGTTGGATGTAAGGCGGGACCACTTCACCGGGTTAAACACACTGTTCTTTGCGACAAATAAATGAAGCCAGATCTTGTATGTACGTGAGTTGTGACTCTCTCACACACGGGACCTCCATTTATGTCCTATCCGAGGGACAGAGTGTTTTGCCATTTACTGGAGGGGACGGTACGGTTACACACAGCATTCTAAGCCTTGTACCAGTGATTAACCCTAACTGTGCTTTCTTCTCCTGTTGGCACAGATGTCTGGAGACTTAATTGTCAAAAAATACAAATTATCTCATCCCTATATCCTCATAATCCGTATTGTGTTACCATGTCCTTTCTTGTTGAACTGAAGCACTTTGCTACACCTGAGTGTCCTTGCTAACTTTCTGTTGGGGATGAATTACTTTACTAATGCTGATGAAAGGCTTGTCAAGGTAAGCTATGTGCCTGTACACATACATCGTTAGCGTGACTGGCGTAACTATATGATTAGCATCCCAACCAGGTGCAGATAGTTTATTCAGTGTGAAAATGAATCAATGTCAAAAGGATGGATCTAATGATGCACCCTTTTGCCATCAAATTTGCCCCCAGATCGTAAAAATGACTCCAAATAGCTTCCATTGTACGGGATACAAAAACAATAGCACATCTGAGAGTTTGATAAATGAAATCTTTTAATGCTAAAACCGCCTAAATGGAAAAATGTATAACGGCCATATTTTACTGAGATACACCCTTTTAGTCACATTATGGCCCAAATGAACATTTGTCTTGCTCTCTCCGACAAAACAGCAGGTGAGCCGGGATGAGCCGGAGGAGAAAGAAGACGAGAAGGATGAAAAACCGGAGCAGACGGAGACGACAGACGCTGCGGCCCCCGCCCAGCCAGCAGAGGGTCAGACGGATGCAGGGCAAGGGGAAGCACAGGCTGAGGCTCCTCCAGCAGAGACACCATCAGAGATTGCCCCTGCTTGGGAGGCACCGCAGACGGATCCAGCTGTTGGTGAGTCTTGTCACAGGGAGGGCAGGGCAGTCATTACCAAGGACACTATCTGTTACTTTTTTGCAGTATTTTTCACCTTTTTTTTTTGGGGGGGGGGCAAAAATACTGCAGGCTCTATGGAAAATACTGTTTGTTCAAAATTTTATCACACTATGTTTGTTTATTGCAATAAAGGTGACTATTTTCCACCAAACGCCTTTCCCTTTCCCTGGACTGGGCATATCTTCCATACCATCAGGTTTTTATGCCTCCGCAACGAAGTGGCCGGAGGCATTATGTTTTCGGGTCGTCCGTCCGTCCGTCCGTCCGTCCGTACGTCCGTCCGTACGTCCGTCCGTCCCGTGTTGTTTTTGTCGATATCTCAAGAACCGTGTGGTGGTTTTACATCAAACTTGGTATGAGGGTATATCCTTGGGGGATAATACTTTGCGTGGATTTTAGGGTCACAGGGTCAGAGGTCAAAGGTCACAGGTTATTTTGTGAAAAAAAAAATGAAATTTCATGTTTTTCTCCATATCTCGCAAATGGTTCAAGGTATCTTCATGGAACTTAGTATATGCTTGTACCGATGGGCAGTGATTATCTAGGGAAGTTGGGGGTCATGGGTCAAAGGTCATGGGGGTCAAAGGTCAAGATATCACTACTTTCCTTAAAATGCAATATGCCTGAAGGTTGTTTTTTTTTAAACTTGATGTATGGCATGTATTACCCAATATATGTTCTGTGGGAAGTTTCTTGCCAAAAGGTCAAAGGTCAAAAGGTCAAAGGTCAAGTGAAAGTGCTGACTTGCACGTTTTCCTCCATATCTCAAAAGTAACTCAAGGTATCATCATGAAACTTACATATTTATGCATGTTCAACCTAACAGTGATTCTCTTTGGAACTGTGAGGTCAAAGGTCAAAGGCCTGGTTTAGATAATGCTATTTTACCATTTGATACTAAAATTATACCTTTTCTCAATACCTTGAAAATTACTCAATGCATAAACTTATAAAAGGGTCAAAAGTCAAGTAAAAATCATCAGTTCCCCAAATACCTGCACTCTGACATTTTAATCATTCATCCAATTGAACCTAGTTCTAGGAAAGTGAACATTCAGCACATTTGTGTCAAACCTGTCATTTTAATATTTTGCCAATTGTGTGAAACTGTCATCACACATTGTCAAGACATTGTACTATAGACCTATTAGGAGAACCATGCATTATGGCGGAGGCATATCAGTCGCCGTAGCGATATATCTAGTTTGTTTTTGTTTTTGTTTTTGTCAATCATATTAGGAACAAGGAAACATGCAAATTGTACTCGTCTAGAGGAAGGTGCATTCCAATGTCTTTTGTTAGTCATATGTGGTACATTAGCAATAATTGACATGTGATGTCATTGACAGAATCTTGGTTTGAAAGGTCTTTTGTGGGCATGTCCAAAGAAATCTGTAGAAAAAAAATAGAAAAGTTATAAAATATATGGCACATATTTAGATATTCATTTGACCACATAAGTGACACTGAGGGTATCATAAATCAAGACAAGTCAAAACGCAATTGCATCATGTAGTTCCATAAGTCAATGAGTCATTTACCAGTAAATGTACAATTGGGCAAACAATGTAAAACTTATAGCCCCCCCCCCCCCCCATCAAGCATCACATGGGAGTAGTTATACCCACCCTGCAGTATGTGCGGTGCTTGCTGACCGTACCAGTCTACATGCCATGCTCTCCCACAGACCAGCAGGCCAGTGTCCAGCCGCAGCCCAGCGGGGCGGAGACAAGAATCCTGGAGGTACCGCCCACCGAGCAACAGGCCGCGCCTTCCCAGGAGAGGCAGGATGAGGAGACGGGGGAGAGCAAAGGGGAAGATGTCGTCATCGTCGTCGATAGTGATGATGTAAGACTAAGACAGACAGAGCCGGAGAGAGAGAGAGAGGGAGAGAGATGAAGAGAGAAAGGGATTGACGTTTAGCGTACAGGTGGTCAGCTTTTTGAAGGGGAATAAAAGCCTGACGTACATGTGGATTGAGTGAATGAACAAAATATACAGAGAATTCTACAAAACCCTTTTTTTTAATGAAATGAACACATTCCCCCACTTGTTTATAGTCAAGTGCTCTGTCCTTGTTCCAGAAAAGTGTAAAGATGTCAATTTTATCCCCTCTATTTAATTTTCCATACATGATGTCACAGAATGTTGTATTCTTCTCATTCAGTGATGGTAGCACCAAAATTTTAAGAATTCAGAAGTTCGGATTATCCGATTCTCCCCAAACTGTCACTGATGTGTTTCTAGAATTATTTCTGCATTCCCTCAGTTTACATGATTATGTATTTGGGTTTCATTCTCCTGTACTGACCATTTTGTCATGCTAAGGATGGTTACCTGTTCATTCATCATTACAATTAAATTTCTTCACTGTGATCTTGCCCATTAAACTGTTCTGTACGGGAACTTGGTATACCACCTGGTGTACCAGGTTTCCATGGTGTCAATTGATATGGAGACAAGAGTGTCTGCATTTGTGATCTAAATTCATGTTTCTTTGTGTTATGCTGCTCAGAAAAATGATGTTGATCGAAAGCTTAAAGTTTGTTCTATCAATATTCATTATCTTTTTGTTTCAAAAGTGCATGTATTTTTGTCAAATTTACCTTTTTCCAACATGGTAGTGTGCTTGTTTTGCTACGAAATTCGTTTGAAGAACTATGTAGCTACCAAGGCTGAGCTCGCTATAATTTGACTCTTACTGACCCCATTCAGGTGCCCCGTATTGTGTATAAGAGTAGCCAATTTAATGTCATTGTAGCATTTCAGCATAGAGAGCCTTTAAGAACCTTATCATTACATAGAGAGTCTTACAGATTATTATGCACTGTATAATTGCAAATTGTTGTTCTTTTGTTTGGGCTGATGAACATGAACTTTGCACTTTATGGTATTTGTGTTTACATGCAGAAGGTTTTTTTTTTTCTCTCTCTCTCTCTCTCTCTCTCTCTCTCTCTTTCATGTGGACAGGATACCGGAGGGCTAGATGCAGGTGACCAAACTGCTGGACAGGGGGAGGAGGAGAATGAAGACAATGAGGATGCAGACGTCGAAAAGGAAGATGACGACGAGGAGGAGGATGAGGAAGACTTTGAGGGCGACATCGGAGAGGAGGATGAAGAAGACGACGATGCCTTCGAGGATGGACAGGGCAATGACGTCGATGTGGAATACAACGAGGTGATTATAGAACCCCACAATGTCGTAGTTCGCATCCTAGGTCCCGTTTTACAATTGCTTACAAAATTTTGTACATGTGGGACTCAGTGTAATTTTTTTGTCCCCGCCGAACGAGTTCGAGCAGGGGACTATGAAACGGGCTCCGTATGTGTGTGTGTCCGTCCGTGCGTCCGTGCGTCCGTCCGTGTGTCCGTCCGTGTGTGCGTCCGTGTGTGATCAAAATGTTCAAAGTGCTACTCCTTCGCCATTTCTAACCCGATTTTGATTCTGTTTGCTTTATATGATAGCACTACATGGGAGCTTTGAAACTTCTATACAGAATTTCAATTGTGACCTTTGACCTTGACCTTTGACCTATATTGTACATTTTGCTTCAAAATGCTACTCCTTCGCCATTTCTAACCCGATTTTGATTCCGTTTGCTTTATATGATGGCACTAGGTAAGGGCTTCAAAACTTCTACACAGAATTTTGACCTTTGACTTCTTTGACCTTTGACCTTGATTTTTGACCTATATTGTACATTTTGCTACAAAATGCTACTCCTTCGCCATTTGTGACCCGATTTCAATTCCGTTTGCTTTAAGTGATGGCACTAGGTGAGGGCTTCAAAACTTCTACACAGAATTTTGACCTTTGACTTCTTTGACCTTTGACCTTGATTTTTGACCTATATTGTACATTGCCTACAAAATGCTACTCCTTCGCCATTTCTGACCCGATTTTGATTTCGTTTGCTTTATGTGATGGCACTAGGTGAGGGCTTCAAAACTTCTACACAGAATTTTGACCTTTGACTTCTTTGACCTTTGACCTTGATTTTTGACCTATATTGTACATTTTGCTACAAAATGCTACTCCTTTGCCATTTGTAACCTGATTTCAATTCCGTTTGCTTTAAGTGATGGCACTAGGTGAGGGCTTCAAAACTTCTACACAGAATTTTGACCTTTGACTTCTTTGACCTTTGACCTTGATTTTTTAACCTATATTGTACATTGGCTACAAAATGCTACTCCTTCGCCATTTCTAACCCGATTTCGATTCCGTTTGCTTTATGTGATGGCACTAGGTGAGGGCTTCAAAACTTCTACATAGAATTTTGACCTTTGACCTTCATCTTTTTACCTATATTGTACATTTTGCTACTAAATGCTACTTCCGGCGGGGACATATATTACGCACCGCGTAATTTCTACTTTTCCTTGTTTTTTTTTATTATCCAGCTGTATGCTTGATCTTCTTGTTTTAGCAGAGATGATCTCCATGGGTCTCAGTTGAGGTTACTTTCCTCTCATTTTGTAATCATCCCTCAACTGTAAACCACTAATTGTTTTTATACTATAGCCAAATCTTGATTATTGAAAAAAAGGGGATCAGATTCGTACTCCTCGAATGCCATGTTTGACCCATACCTGATGTTTGCTCTCAACAGGATGATGACGAAGGAGAGGAAGAGATGGACGACGATGAAGAGGAGGACGAGGAGGAGATGGAGGAGACAGGGGAAGATGCCGGGGAAAACATGGAAGATGATGTGGTGGAGATTATTGGTGAGTCTTTAGATAGACCGCTAGCCTGTAATCTAAGGCGGAGAATGCAGCTATTGTCTTTGCTGTTATGCAAAACATCTGATGCGGCGAGACTATCGTCTTTGCTAAGTGGCACGTCTGATGCGGCGAGAACAAGAACAGTGGATGCGCGTGAAGCATCCACTGCCTATATCTACTCGTCTTGCTTTAGTCATTGTATTCTTATTATCGATTATGAATCGGGTGGCAGTTACATGGTATTGTATTTGTTGTTTTCTTATTTATCTACTAAAGCTAGACAAGCGGATACAGGCAGTGGTTGCTTCCACTGTTTGTAGTCTCGGCGCATCAGATGTGTCTCATTAATAGCAAAGACAAAAGTCTCGCCACATCAGACTTTAAGCGTTACAGCAAGTTGGAAGTGGTAAATGTGCTACACCACTCCTTCATCGAGGGATCTCCAAGGATGTTGGAAGTGGAGATATCTTTCAGCAGTGGTGATAATGATTGTGAAATTATGGCTAATAGTGATGATCATTGGTTGCCAAAGGGTCAAGCTTATAGCTTATTATTGGTGACCGTTCTGTATGGTAATTCATAACACACGTATTGTAATTTTGTCTTAAATGTATTTGTAATCAAAATTGTTGAAATTGTTGAAACTAGTTATAATGAGTTTCATATTTGTATATCATTACGTTTGATTGTGTTGAAAAAAAATTGTAAATGATGCCATATGGAGAATGAATAAATCAAATCAAATCAAATCATATCAAATGTTGATGATGAAAATAGAATCAATAATTAAAGTAGTGGTAGTAGTAGTAGTAGTGGAGGTGGTGGTGTTGGTGGTGGTATTGGTAGTAGTAGTAGTAGCAGTAGTAGTAGTAGATGTGATTATGATAATAATAAAGATAATGTTAAAATAGTAGATCAATCATTATGTTCTTGTGTGTTCATTGCTGTTGCCATTGTAGTCTTAATTTTCTTTATCATTGTCACTACCACCACCACTACCTCCACTATTGTTGATGCTGATGTTGTTACTGCTATTATTCCCATTATCGTGGTCACCATTCTTCTCAATATCATCCAACAGATGACGATGATCAGGGCGGAGAGAGTGCTTCCCAGATGGAAGCAGAGCCCTCGGAGCAGCCCAGCGATGCCCCTCAACCCATGGAGGCCCAGCAGACCCTCAGGGTGCCTCCTCCTCAGCTCAGGGTGGTGCCTCCAGACCCCACCCCAGCCAGCAGTGCTCAGGAGCCCAACATGCACCCTGCCCTCCTACCGGTGAGTTTTTTGACCCCCCCCCCCCCCCCAACTTTTGCTTGGCTGGGCTCCGTGTTCTGATGTGCACTTGTAGATATTCATTACTTTTAAAGGAATAATAAAAATCCATCACAACATGTGTGATTTTGTGAGTAGTATGTCAGTGTGATTGCTCATGTTTCAGTAATAATTAAAGACTATGGTAAATACTAGGTTATGTAAATTCTATAAGTTACTGGACAATTATACACCTATTGAAGTTAAATGCGTGCATAATCATGATTTTCATAATTCTCACAAAGTTTGCATGTACTGGATATGTTTCGTTTACTTCACTGTATCATTGCCCCAACATAAAAATGGAAAAAAAAAAATGCCTGAAGATACATGTAAAATCCTGCTGTTTAAAACATCTATTTGATGACCATAACAGTTACTGTGTACATTGACTTATATTTTTGTCCTCTTCTGCAGCGTCACAGTATGAGAGCAGAAAGGCTGGGCTCACACGGGAGGCTCCCTCCTTTTTCACTGGTGAGTTTCTTTCTGAAGTACAGATTATGATAATTTACTTGATATATATACCTCATACATTAACCCGTTTGGAAGTACTTCCCTAAATTTCTTTGGGCTAGTGGTGTGAGATATAAATTCATTGAGAATACAAGGTAGATATAGGAATGAAATAACATTCCATTTAAAACCAAATATTCAACAGCAGAGGATGTGAACTGTAGTGAAAATGTCTAATGGGTTAAATTCACTGGGATTTGTCAGAGACGGGGAGTTCAGGTGAGGATCAGATCTGGGTAGTGACACACTACCAGGTATAGGATAAGGCATGATAAAAGGGTAGGCAGTTCAGAAGAAATGTTCATGACTGCAAATTTTTCCTTAACAGAACTTTGCTTTGTCTTTATAGTTCATTGTTATTTTGGTAAACAACATCACTGGAAGTTGGAGAGTTGAGTCTGTGGGCATGCATTTATTTTCCTCAGAAATAATATGTAATTATTTCGAATATAATGTGATGTTTTAATCATATACACTGACTCTCTGCCAGCTTTTTAGACCTGCCAGTGTTTGATTTCATGCTTTGCCATTAACAGTACAAACACACAAGCACACATACACTCATGCACAAACATCACAATTGTACTGAATGAATCAGTAATCGATAGAATTGGGTGAAAATATTTCCCTACTATTTGTGGCATTCCTCAACCTCTTAAAATAAATAGAGATAAAATAAATCATAGAGGGAGTAATGATCATTAGCCTACAAATGAATCGAGTAGTAGCCGTGGTCATTGATCCGACAGGTATCTTAAATATGATTTGATGTTTCAATCATATACACTGACTATCTGCCAGCTTTCTATACTGGGCAGTGTTTCATTTCATGCTTTGCCATCTTTGTGAATTCTCCCTTCCTCTGTAGGTCTCATCTGGAGGGGGAATCCCCTTTGAAGACGGTAATGACGATGGTCAGGTGCCGAGCACCCCGACGCTCTTTGTGCCCCACCGAGGCACGGATGGATTCGCCGAAGCCATCAAGTGAGTTTGTGGTGGATGGATGGATGGATGGATGGATGGATGGATGCAAGGATGGAATGGCAATACTAGCGTTTGTCATTGTGTTTGTGTGTTTTCGTCTCTTCTTTTCATTGTGGCCGGGCTACAATAGTCGAGCTACAATAGTCATCATGGCGCTGCCACAGCCACTCGTGGATGATGGCAAGGAGGGGAAAATATGATAACTACATTAGGAAATTAACATGTGTGGAAATGAGAAATGGCAAAGTCAGTGAACAGTGATGATAATATAATGACATGTTGTCAATATACTGTTGTTGACAGTTATTGTTGTTATTATTATTATTATTATTGTTGTTGTTGTTGTTTTTGCTGTTGTTATTATCATTGTCATTTTCATCATCATCACTGCCATCATAATTCCGATCTCATAATTAGTATTGTAAGTACCGGTAGGTAATAGTGCTTTGTTGTGTGGTATTTTATTACTACTATAGTGATGATGATAACTGTGCAGGAAAAAAAAATAATAGCATAGTCAGCTCCTGAAGTGCCGTGTCGACCACTTCACTCTTGCTTTTAGTTTCTACATTACTTACTATAAACACAATAATTTCAAGAATATTCTATGTAAGCTACAATAGACAGCAGGACTTTAATGAGATGAGTGCAAGGTAACACAAGTTTTGGGTGCTTTTGAGAAGTTTTACTTCAAGATCTCACTACCTTGAGATAAGAATATTCCTCTTTCATCAGCTGAGCATTGACCATCATGTTTTATTTTGTTTTTCCCCACACCCAACAGCTCCCCGCTTCTGCCATCACGCTTCCAGTTTGAAGGTGACAGCAGGTCTCCTGCTCAGGGTCTGGCACAGCTGGCCACCCAAGGAGGTGAGATATGCTGTGATGCAGCTCTTTCCTCATATACCGTATGTCCAAAAAAACAAAATTACAACGGGACCCTCCGCAATGATAACTTATAAGAATAGTGAATCCATCTAAATGCACTTTCAGGGTATGAAACTATAACTTATTACCCACATCTTACAGAAAACCCCATTCGATTTGCTTCAGTGGTCAAAGAGAAATGAGGAGCTTTGTAGAGCATATTAGGAATCCCTTCCTTCCAAGTTCTGTCCATTGTGTACACACATTAATATGCAGTTCCAAGAGTATTCAAGTGCTAAACTTGAAGAAGCAGACCCATGGCATGCTTTACAATGATCCACATTTCCCTTTGACCACGTAACCAAATTGAAGAGTGTGACCAAAAGGGAAAGCTGTAACTGGAAAAAAAAAAGGTAAAACAGTACAATACAAATCTATATCAAGATCATTGAAAGAAATTGTCCAATAAGAAGAAGAAAGATTATCAATTTGTAATTGTATACTACAGTCTTCCCTGTGCATGGTGTCATGGTATTCAAAGGTCAACATGCGTCTAATCTTTCCAATCTTGTCCAAAATGAATATTGATGGCTGCTGCCAAGATGCGAAGAATGAATTTGCTAGATAGCAGACTCAATTCCATCCTTCCCTTGTCCACCTGTACAGAAAGGTCAGAGTCAGAATATTCAGATTTCATACCATGGCCTCAACATGAAGAAAAGACAAATGCTGTAGTTATGCCCAATTGTTTTAATCGTGTTGTAACTTTGTTACTAACATTGCATCTCCTCTTACTATGGCAGATCTGGGGATGGATGACACCCGCATCAACCTGATGGTGGGAGAGGACGAGGCGAGTGGTAGGAGTGTCCCCACCACGCCTCTTCAGACCTCTGCTCCAGGTATGAGGGTTGGGGATTTTGACCTTGGAGAAATGCTCCTTTATGCAGCTCATTCTGAAAGCTAAACTGGGATTGGGTGCTATGATGAAGAGAAGAATAAAAATGATAGCTCACCAATGTAGAAATGGAGCTTTTACACCATAAATGAGATTCTGGTGGTCATATTTATTGATCAGAAAGAGCAAGATCCATTGGATGCTTGATGTACTCTATGCTTGGAAATGACTCTGGAAACAACAGAATGTAAAATCATTTTGATATCACAACAAAACCCATGACTTTCCATATGGTGTGTGACATTTGATCCATCGAAGGGATGGGGGGGGGGGGGGGGGGGAGTACCATTGAACCTTTAACCCCCACCAGCCGTAGCCACTACCCCCTCCCCCCCTTCAAAAAAAAAGAAAAAAGACACACACAAGCACAAAAACAAATAACGACAACAAAAACATTCCAAGGCCCCTGATAAATACTGTCTATGTGAGACAAAGGCAACTCATGAAGTGGGGTGATGCCATATGGATTGTGTTGAATTCATTATTGGTCTTTCAGTTACACATTTATGGTTAAAGTGCAGAATCAAAATGTGACTCATTGCATGTCAGTTTTTGTCTCCTGTAGGGTTCTTGTGATTGTAATCATTCTATCCTGGCAGCGTTTTTGCGGACAAACTGAAGTTGCAGGTGTATCAGAACATTCTCTGAAAACATAACAGTCATGACTAGCTTCTTCAGTTAAACTTGCAAGTATTTTAGGGTGCGTTAATCAACTCTTTTTCTTGGCAGAAACAGTTTTTCCAAACGGCTTTCAGGGAATTTTTACGAGATGATAAATGCAAAGCTGTTTTGATTATGGGGTTCAGAAAGCCTTTTTGAAAGCCACAAGTTTGTGCTTTCAGAAACAGGTTTCTGAAACAGGTTTCCAGAAACCTATTTCTAGAAGCCCTTTAAAGCAACACAAAGCTGTTTTGAAACGGCTCTGTACTGCAGTTACAGTATATGACCTCTTCTCCTCTGGTCAAATTGCGCTATGCAGCTGCGAAGTGACAAGGCCAGTTTTCGTGTTCGCAATGAGTTGATAAACGCAACTATTTTGAAAGCCGTTTCTAAAGGGCTTTGGAAACGGCTTTTGAAAGCTGTTTCAAACAGGGGAAAGATGATAAACGCAGCCTCAGAAACCCAGGCCAGTAAATTCCCAGAATTGATGTGATGAAACTGTTGACCTCAAAATCCTCCCCAAATGGCAGAAACAAACAAACAAACAACCAAACAAACAACAGCTTTTACTCACAGGTGCACCCTTTTGTCCAATCAGAGAAGAGCACTGGGATGTCTCAGCCAATCACATCACTTAATGCTGTAGTTTCTTTTATTTTTCCACACACTTTCATGCAGTGACGCTTCTTGCAGCTGCCACCAGTCCCTCAGAGGGCCTGGTGGAGACGTCCCAGTCCGTGCCAGCAACGCAGCCGAGCATCACACCGCCCCCTAGTGGTGGCGATGAGCCAGACACAGACCCAGCCCAAGCGAAGAGTCAAGCAGCCAGGTAAAGACTAAACAGAGCGCAACAATTCATATTCTAATGAAAAATAGCAGAGAGGTGTGTGTTCCATTTGCTGATAGTTTTACAGTTATGCTGTAAATGTTGTTATGGAAATGACATTAGGAAACAAGGGGAAATGAATATCGAAGAAAGTTACAAAGTGCTGATGTCTGATTGTATCCTTTGAATTGGTTGTCATTTGAGAAACTGAATATTTCATGTGATTAATGTAGTTTCGCATTATTGTTCCTCATGAAAAGTTAAGAGTGTGCATTGATGATAAAGTATGGCATAGTAAACTGCATACACGTAGTGTCTTATGACAGTTTCATATTTGTGAATTTTGCGAGTTGATTGACATTCACAAAATCCATTCAAATATCATCTCCCGCAACATTAATGCACTGTTTATCATCTCCTTGTTTAGAAATCACTATTTTTTCCCCTGGAAAGTGATAAAACTTTTCTTACTGAATGACTGTGGTTGTAGATTGTGAGTAAAACCATTCATGAAATAGTCTTCAAGCCCGAGTCATGAAATTACAGTCAACCCCGCCTAAATCTAATCCAAATTGATGCAAGAATGGTTTCGTTTAACTTAAATTCCGCTTTCACAATAGAATTTCGGAACGATTGATATTGTCTGATACAGCCTTTCTTCGGCATAAGCCAATTTTTTGACTTGTGCAAGATAGACTTGGGCGAAGTTGACTGTAATGCACTCACAAAATATGTTTAGCACATTAACAGTGTACTTTTGACAAGTGTGATTTTGGTTTTCTTTTTCAAGAAACGGACTGCTCCATTTCTTAAAAACCTTTTCATTAGGATCTATTGATGCAAGAATCTTGGTTGAAGCTAAAGTTTGAACAGCCATATTTTGATAATCATAGAATGCTGGTCAACTCATATTTTGACATAAAAAATGCCAGTCTGTCTTTCAAGTTAATCGTCTGAATGTCGTGCCTTTCCAGCTCTGAGCCATCAGTCGGTTCTGGGCCGGCGTCTTCAACTGGAGGGCAGGCCGAGAGTGGAGGGGCAGCAGAGGACAAACCAGGCCCCAGCGGAGGGGACGTAGCTGGGACAGAGGGGCGAACAGAACCTCCTGCATCCACCACCTCAGAAGGTACTCTACAAAAAAATCTTATTGGAAATGAATTGCTTCCTCCCTCTTATCCCCTGAAGAAGTGATTGTGTGAAGTTCTCTGTAAGGGCAGCAATACTCTGTTTGATAATATGCATGTGACTCAAAGCCAAAGTGGAATGGATAATGATGAGGAGGTGATAGTAAAAATTCAGGCTATACTCAAATTTTTATTGTAGTTCACTGAAGTTGATTGATATTCAGTGTAAATCATCTAGGCCTCCTTTTTCTCTTTTTCCTCCAGAAGGAGGTTGCTCAAGCCTTTGCTACCATTTTATTTTGTAATTTCAAAGGTCATTATGTTAATACGTAAGATATGATTTCTATCTGGGCATGGATTGGCTTGTTTTATTCTCAGAACTTTGTATGTTTCTGTATCTTTGTTTAGTATGTATTTATTAACATATTTTTATATATATTTTTGGTGATGTGCAAAGAAAAGTATCATGCCCGTGTTAACTTTTGCGTGCTCTGATTCTAGCGTGACGGAATAAGAACAATCCAAGCCTTCAATTGTATTCAAAACTAGACAGAATAATTATGAAATCTGCATCTTCTTGGGACTGGAAGGTAGATGTTGATGTTTGAGTTAAAGGCATTATTTACCATTTGCAGATGAAACAAAATCCCAGCTTTAGTGCTTTTAAAATAGTTCTAAAACATGAGTCAGGGATAGAAACAACCAGTGTAAAAATTTGAATCAGTATAGTTAATGTTAAGTATTGTTAAATATGCAAAATGTGAACAATAGTAATTATAACAATGTGTCTTGACTAAAATGTCTATAGTTATGGTTTATTGAGTAAAATAGTGATATCTCCTGATATTTTAGACCTTATTGCAAAATTTTTATATGGTAGGATGTTTTGTGATACAACTGACCTCCACATAAATGCATTAAATGTGATACATCTTTTGTATCTCGAACATTTTTAAAATCACTGCTCCCAGTGGTAAACAGTGGCTCAAATCTCACTTTGGACCTTCTCTCCCCAGCAGAACCTAAACAGCAGCAGAGACCAATCAAGCGAATTGTCTGGAGCGACACGTCCAGCTCCTCCTCCTCCTCCTCCTCCCAGAACCCTGGCCAGCAGAGCCTGGGGATGGAGCAGAGACCGAGGAACGTGGCCTACCGGGGCGGCCGAGGGCGCCTCATACAGCGCAACGTTGCCCAGAGAGGTAAGGGGTCTCTTTACTTGCCCTTTATTGGCTTTTAATATTGTCACAGAAAACCTTACAGCCATGTACGCACTGTCCAAAGTCCGTGGCAGAGAAAGGGTTAACCCATGTGTGCTTTCAGTGCAGAGTGGCACAGAAACCCCATAGCATTGTACAAACTGTCCAAAGTCTGTGGTTGGCTGTGAAAGGAGTAACCTTTATTAAGCACCTGAACCGTCTTCCACGATGACCTGTATGTGTTGCGTGTGTGCAGGTATATATGTTGGTGTTATGTCAGTTTGTGAAAGGGGTCATGTTTTCGTACCAGGTGTATACCATCACTGTATCACCTTTCTTTGAAATTAAGTCTCTGTGAGTAGTGTGACATTTGCTACTTTCTGTTAGCGAGAGGCAGCTGCCATTACAAAAACAAAACAAAACAAAAAGTGTTATGGGAGAATTTAGTACTGTCTGTGCGTCCCATTAATCAGTGCTTTATTTGGTCCCCTTACTTTGGAACAGCTCTTTGGAATTTTCTCTGGAAATATATTTCCAGGGAGGGAAGCCATTCTTATTAAAGCCAGCATGTGGCTGTCTTTTAGTATTGTGCAGTGGCAGCAGCCCGCTTTAACCCATTGAGGATGGTTTGATTTTGCTATAACATGCATTTCCCATAGACACTTGCCTGAGTATACTCGGGACTAGTCCTCAACGGGCTAATCATCAAAGGACCAGATGGTTTCAGAATATCCCTTTATCTCACAAAAGCCGAGAACAACCTCCTACTTAATATTGTGTAGCCGATCAATAAACCTTCTGCGAAAGGAATCATCAAAAACATGTCAAAATTGCTACAAAAAATATTTATTATTCATTTTATTTGCTTATCAAAACATTACTGGTATTTGCCAAGATAACTTGTTCAGCATAAGGTATTTTTATACAGGTTGTGAGATGATATGCAGTATATAAACATGTGATAATTTACAACAAAACTGATTAGCAGCAAAATTGTTCTTACATTTTTACTATGTGGGTCTTCACAATTTTTTTATTCATTTCTTTTCCCCAATGTGCAGGTCGTGGAAGGGGTGGTCCCAGGATGCAACAGTGGAATAAATAAGCAACAAACAGATTCTAAAATTCGCCAAATGTGAATATCAACCATCGTCATAAAGCTGACATATGTATTTCAAAATTATGTCTACATTGATTGCCAGTTGCTTATTATATTCTGCCCTTATGTTTTTGTGAATGCTAATGAGTACTTATTACGGGCAGAAGGAGATGCATTTGCTCCCGTTTGATTTGTGGAATCTTCCGAAGTTGGGGGAGAAAAGCTTTGTATAGTGTTTATTCACATCTGTAAAAGTTTGAAAATATTGAGCATACCTTCCGCTATTGATTGTGATTGTAAATTTCCTTCAAAAAGGAGAATGTTTGTATCTGCAAAGGCTTAGAACTGCATGGCCTCTGCCTTCTATGTTCATGTAAATGAGGACAGGGTACAATCCACACCATGCTCTTGATATAATGAAAATATATGTCTTCATATTCTGTGATGTTGTGGACAGCATTTCTCACACAATTGTGCATGAAAACTATGCCCCAACCACAGTGTTAAGAATTCCAGTTTGAGTTTGTGAGATTAGCCCATTGAGGATGAGTTCCGAATATACCTGGGTAGGTGTTGTAGCTAGGATCATGCTTCATTTCCATGTAAAATTGTGTAAGATGCACCTTCACTTAAGAGTGAAGTTAATACTCTGAATATGTATTGTGTGTGGTGTCAGATGAACCCACTGACGCATGTTCTGGTGATTTGTAGGTGTCAAGTCCCAGAAACTTGAGAGTATGAAATACTGACAGGTTTGTATGGGCAAGTTGTAAGCTTTGCTAGGTGGACCATACTTTATGAGAGTGATCAAAGAGTCCTGGTACATTATGAGAGTGATCAAAGGAGATCTCTGAAACAAAATTCACTTTTCATCATTCCATCTGTCAAGTCCATGTTTCTTCCTAGCAAATGGTATGATTGGGTGCTACTGCTATAACATTTTCACTGTATGACAACTGTGCTGCTGGATCGTGACGGCTGCAGTGGCGTTCTTTTTGAAAAGTTGCACCTGTCCGTTGTTGATGTTTAGAAACACTTAGAACATGCGCGTACGTGCAAGTGTACTTTCCATGAAGAGAAATGAGCAATAGAGTTATTGCTGAATCACTGGGTGCCTATGGGGATCATGCAAATGGTTGTGTGAATGCTAGAGCCATAGTAATATGGGTCATTTGTTGTAAATGGCATACATGTACTTGTCACAGCATATTAAACGATGAAATTAATTGCTCCACTAAAGACAAATTTCATTGGTTCAAGTGCAGCATAATGGAGAACGACATAGGACAGTAAAGGAAACGGGAAGAACAAATGTCAATTTCTGTGTTCAATTTTATTATAAAAACAAATGCATAGTCATTTAATCAGCATGATGCAACATTTCCAGTCATATTCCTGCTCCTACATGTATTTCTTTGCCACATTATGGGACATTGGAGATATGGATAAATAACCAAAGAGACTTTCCCCAGTTCATGCTTGGGAATACATCAAGTTTTGTCTGTTTTTCAATATACTGTACCAAACCTGTAAACCTTATGCAATGTCACTAGCTCAATTGGCAGTTGTTGCTAGGTCTGTTGATATTATTGTGGAGTAAAATATGAAATGTGTCTGCATGTCTAGACTTTGATGCATCAGCAGATTATAAATTTGAGTAGTGGCTTACTTGAGAAACCACTCAATTCCAAATTCCCATGTCATTGAATGAATCGTGAAGGTAGAGTGGTAAAGCTTTCAGCCTCTATGCCGCCCTCTTCACTTGATGATGTTTACATTATACACAGGGACCTCATTATGACAAGCACTCAAAAAACAGAAAAACATGGCAATTATTTGCTATGTCAGGTTTCTCGCTATACTAGGGTAAAGCCCCCAGAAATATAAAGAGCCAGAAATATAAAGAATTGGGACGGGCAAAATCACTGTGTTGTAAGGTGGGTTTTTTTGAATTTTTTACAGCCACCCACTTAATAGCAACGTTTCACTGTACATGTACACCAAGTACATTGTTTCCTCCATCATATTGATTGTAAGTGAACATGGTATGCGTACATGTACATAATGATGAATATACTCGACTTCTGCTAAGTATAATATGTTAGTGAAAATCACTGTCTGTTTTATGGAAGCAGCTCTTGCATTGTTTGTTCCAAGTGCTTTGCTCATGACTGTTTTGTAAATGATGGAAATAAAAGAGAACAGAAGCGACATTTATGTGTTTGCTGAAACTTTGATTCTGTGTGTGTACCATAAACATAATTACTGTATATGCCAAATATTTTGCGAGGTTTTTATTTTCCTGAATTTCGCGAGTCGGGTGCTGTTCGCGAAATTAAAGACACGCGAAAAAAATTGACTCTGATCCTGATGTGAATGTGATGTACGCATGCACATTTCTCCATTCAGTACAGGACTTGAAGATTACGAATTTAACCACTCGCGAAATCGTCGGGAATTCGTGATTCGCGAAAATTTAGATTCGCAAAAATATATGGTGTATACAGTACACAAATGTGCCGTAGAGATCTGTTTAGTTTTTAAGGTGCCTTTGTGTGAAATACACCAAGTACATGTACAGTGCACATTGATATCCATAGTAAGGATAGCTTCATTAAATAGGCAAAAAAGTAAGAAAGTTATTGCATTTCAGGGCATGTCCATTGAGCAAAAGGCAAATATATTTCCATATGTCTGAATGAGTATAAATGGGCAAGCATCCTTAACATTTTAGTAGGCAAGCACCCAATCATTTTACGTGCCACAACATGAGTGAAGTTGTCCCTGACAAGCAGACATAATGTATGATTGGCAGCACCCTGCCCATTTAATTCAGTTCAGTTCATTCAGATTTCCACTTTAAGATACACTTATACTTCAATAGATTTACAAAGTTTGCATAATAAATAATACATGGTATGAAGGATGATAGTTGCAGAATCCATGAGCAGCATAAAAACGGTCGTATTGAAAGTGATCCCTTGACCCTAGACAAATACCATAATGTAAATAATAGTTCTGTAATTGGGTTGGAACAAATACTAATGCAGTACATGTATAATACACAAGGAACATTGAATGTATATTAACAGACAGAGAAGAGACATTACATAGGGCTACCCATCAATTTGTACATTGCATCAAAGAGGTGCTGCTTATCTTCTTAGTTTTTCTTTACAGTCTCACAGGATTTTTCAAATTATCCAACAAAACTGGCCCATACGAATTGTACAAATAAAATACTGACGATTGCATCAATACAAGTTAGATGTGTGATTTTGTTGGTGAAAACTGGCACCTTAGCATGCATAAATTGTAGCAATGCATGAACGGTTGGAAAATCATGTAGATATGTGTGCTATTAAAAACTTCAGATTCTTGAGGGGAAAATTTCCAGCATTTTGTGTTGACTATTAGTGAATACTGTCATCGAAAATTAAAAGGTTGCCAGAAAATGAGGGAAGTTGTTTATATAAAGATAACAACTGCAGCTTGGAGAGCTTTGATATATTACTTTTAGCATTTTAAAATTACAAATAAATGATAAATCCTAATCAGCAAAGTACAACATCCATTATACATGTCAACTGCTCTTTATTTATACAATGCATATATATATATATATATATATATATATATATATATATTTTTTTTTTTTTTTTTTTTTTTTAAAGTGGGATAGGATAGTCTTTTGCTTTGCTGCAGTGGGCCCAGACGATTGCAATGAATGGTGATAACATAGTATTATAATACAAAAATATAGTGTACTGAGGTAATATGAATTTCAGCTTGGAAATAATTTTCAAGTTTTTCAGCCTATAGATATAGAACTTAAAATGTAATGTAGGGCTTTTCATGACAATTCTAGCTTACATTTTTATCAATAAATAGCCCCCAAAATTTGGACTTTATTTCTGTTCAAGAAATAAATCATCAATCTTAATGTTTAAAGGAATGGTAGCCAATTAAACAAAGTGTTTAAAATAATATGTGAAATGGGTCTTATTGATATGTAGAGATAATTCATTAATTTGTAATACAACTAAATATCTGGAATAATTTTTCCTGAAACTGTATCAGATCAAATTCGATACGTTGTGTGAACTTAAAAAAAGTTGTAAAATCTTTTGCAGATTATTTTCTAAAGTATTTTGGATTATACACTAGAATGTAAAGAAATTTGGGGGTAAACTTGTGCCATAACAATTTGTATGCGTCGTGATATCATTTTCTCACCTTTCTCCTATTAGTTTACACACATATCTTTGCATTGCACTTTCTGCTGTAGGGACCTATATTAACTTAATTTTAACAAGACCCCAAAACGGGATTTTGTATCTTAGTTTCTGAATGCCCTAGAATTGCCTTTTCATAAGATTATGAGGGAAAAGAAAAACTGCTGTGTGGCTGGTGATTTCAACATTAATTTACTTTCATCTATGTCGTTTTCTGATTCCTTTATTGATATGTTTTCGTCATATTCACTTTCTCCGGTAATCTCAAAACCCACTAGAATAACAACACAGTCATCTTCACTCCTCGATAATATTTTTATTAATAAGTTAGAGAATATTGTTGTCTCAGGGATATTCACATGTGATATAAGTGACCATTTACCAATATTTGCTGTTATAAGATGCAGTCGTAAGAGTAATACAGATCACAACAGATTTCAACGTGTCTTTGATGACTCCTCCATACAGTATTTTTGTAATATGCTTCGAACTTGTAACTGGGAACACGTTGTAAACAGAAATGGTGTGGATGAACAATTTGAAGCCTTTCTTGCCAAGTATCTCTTGTTTTATAATGAGTGTTTTCCATTGCAGAAGTGTGTACACAGATTGAAAAAGAAGGATAAACCATGGTTTAATAGTACACTACGGAAAATGTGTAAAAAGAAGTATTTATTGTATCGTAAGTATCTTAAGAATCGTAGTGTTAATAATGAACAGAAATTCAAACAATATCGGAATATGGTAAATAAGGAAATACGTAAGAAAAAACGTGAATATTATCATTGGAAATTTAACAACGTGCGTGGGAACTTAAAGAAAACATGGTCTATCATAAATGATGTCATGAATAAACAAAGACAGAGTAACTGTATAGATTCATTACAAATCAATGGTCATCTTATTGATGATAAAGAGTCTGTCGCACAACATTTTAATGAATATTTTTGCACTATAGGTAGCAATATTAGTTCTGACGTATATGATTCATCTGAATCTTTTCATACTTACCTGCACAAACCTGCACAAAGCCAATCCATGTTTTTTAAACCTATCACAACTGCTGAAATATTGACCATTGTAAGTAATCTGAATATAAATAAAAGTCCTGGTGACGATGATATCCATGTCAATGTATTTAAGAAATCTATTTGTTTTGTAATGGAACCTTTATGTGCAATATTCAATTCATCTTTGGAAAATGGTATATTCCCTCGGAAGCTTAAAGTTGCGAAGGTAATTCCAGTTTTTAAAAAGGGGGATAAGCACCAATTACAAAACTATAGACCTATATCGCTGTTGTCAATTTTCACCAAATTGTTTGAAAAATTAGTCTATGCTAGATTGATATCCTTCATTGATAACAATAACATTTTATATCATCAGCAGTTTGGATTTCGACATGGTTATTCCACCTATATGGCATTACTCAAATCAATGGAAAAAATATCAAATGCATTTGAAAATCATGAGTTTGTGGTTGGAATGTTTTTAGATTTAACAAAGGCATTTGATTGTATAGATCATAGTATACTTATTACTAAATTGGAATATTATGGAATAAGAGGGAGTGCTCTGAATTGGTTTAAGAGTTATTTATCAGATCGTTCACAATATACAATTGTAAATGATATAAAATCAGATTTGTGTTATGTAAAAACAGGCGTCCCACAAGGCTCTGTACTGGGTCCCCTCCTTTTTTTGTTATTTGTCAATGATCTGCAATTTGTAAGTCCTACTGTGTTTTCTATATTATTTGCAGATGACACAAACTTATTTTTCTCTGGTCGGGATGTTCATGAAGTCAATCATATGGTTAACACAGAAATGAAGAAAGTATATTCTTGGTTTGTTGCAAATCGCCTGGTGTTAAACATAGAAAAATCATGTTATATGATTTTTAAAACAAAGAATAAGGTAATAGATGAAAATGTTTTACAAATACATGTAGGTAATGTTAAAATTAAACAAGTGAATAATATTAAATTTCTTGGTGTGATAATTGATGATGGTTTAACATGGAAAGACCATATAAATGATATTTGTATGAAAATAAGCAGAATTGTAGGTGTTATGAGTTATTTGAAATATGCACTTCCTTCAAAGATTCTTTTAACCATATATCACACAATGATTTCCCCCCACTTAACTTATTGTGCAATAGTATGGGGTCACACTTCATTGTACTTATTAAACCGTGTGTTATTATTACAAAAGCGTGCAATAAGAATAGTCTGTGACGTAAGCCCTTTTGAGCACACTGCAACATTATTCAAGAAAATGAAAGTTTTAAAAATTGATCAAATAGTGCAATTACAAGTGGCCATATTTATGTTTTCATATTTTAGAGGCGTTTTACCTGTAACCTTCCATAACTTATTTGTTCAAAATAGTGCAGTCCATAGTTATAACACAAGATGTGCTAATAACATATGTTTACCTTTTTTGCAATATAAATTTTCAAAGACTACAATTAGATATATTGGAGCTAAGTCCTGGAATGAGTTACCTGCTATTATCAAAGAATGTCCTACATTATCATCTTTTAAACGTAGATATAGAATGTTTTTAATCCAAAGTGCAGCTGAATAATTATTGGGATATTTGCCTTCTTGCTTTGTTTTGTTTTGTCTTTTGTGTGTATTTTGTCCTTTTTGCAATTTTGTGTATAATTTCTAATGGTATAGATTCATTCTAAAAATGTATATCTTTGATTGCAATTTGTAGCCTCATTTGTAAGGGAATCGGCCTTGATAAGTCCTATATGGTCTTTTCTGATTCCCACGCATGCTAATTATAGCTGTTTGCATCATTCCTTTTTTTTTTTATGTAAACCTAATATGCAATATATGTTATGTCCATGTACATGTACTTGTGTTTTTTGTATACTTTTTAGCATGTGGAATAAAATTGAATTGAATTGAATTGAATAGTGAGTGTAAATGTGTGGTAAGATGACATTCAGTGTTAAACGATTTGCACTTAACCAGGAGAAAAAAATAATCTGTACACGTTTTATTTCAATTTTGATTTCCCCTTTCTAGAGCTGGGATGTTCCATTTTATTCAAAGGATATGTTGAAGTTCGTCCCCGCCATTTCTTTCTGATACCATTCATCGAAGATCTCATTTTGTGCCACAGTGAAGCGAGTTTTCCACTGCCCAATCTTACCTGTGACAAAAAAGGCAACAGCAACAGACACAACGGAAAGAAATTACACGAGATGTTATCCATTGATAAGAAACAATTATGATATCGGCACAATGAGGGAAAATTGATTTTGTTGTACAGGATGATTTTGGAAATGCTGAAAGCTGTTTAATAGTACTTTAGAAAAATTGCTTGAAAATACTATACGTTCTTATCTTTTTCTTTTCTAAATGTACGTGCGAAAGGAGAAAATTTGAAGGTACAGTGTACTAAATTTAGTAAAAAGAGTAAAACGTAATCTCACCCACGCAGTGCCAGGGTTTATAACTGATTTTATCAAGAGCGCACTACGATATACGTGGTAAGTTTTAAAAGCCTCAATTTTCACTGTACACGAGTAGAGACACTGTGCAGTTGTATACTACATGTACTAAGTAAGTATTAGATATTGCATACTCGGTACAGTATCGAGCAGCATTCTTACAGGCAACTCCCATTATGATGAAGTCCTCGGGACCAGCATGTTTCTTTCGTTGAATTGAAATTTCGTTACCACCGAAGTTAATTTTTTTTCTTTCTTTTTTTGCACCGTAGAAATAAGTGATAATTATCTTTACTTCGTTGTAACGACATTTCATTATAACCGTGTCCGTTGTAACGAGGCGCCTTGTTCTCACGCAGATTGGTAAACGTTCGGATTAACGAACCTTTGAAATAAGGAACCTTATCTTGTTTTCAGATTAATAAACCTCTAGAATGACGAACCTTCGGAATGACGACCCTTATTTCATTTTCGGATTGACGAATCTTCGAAATAGGGGCACAAACGTTCGGCGAACCGCGAAGTAGAGGGAGTTTGTGTGTTTCGGAATAACGAACCTTATCTATTCTTCGTATGAACGTATCCTCTGAATAACGAACATCACCCCGTAATACTTGCCTTTGTTGAGAAACGAATTTGCAGTGGGGCCTCGGGTGAGATTTTCTCGCCCAGATTCAGCCAGCTTGTGATACGTTTTCTTCATTTGAGATAGCGTACTGTTCGTCACAACTCGTTCGAGAACTTCGTCCGACAGAGGACGCCCGATGTGTTCGGCGATGTTCCTGACACCTGTCATCGGATCCTGCCCAACAGCAACATCAAAGAAAGCCATTTATTACGAAATTATACATACATTATAAAACTCGCTGTACGCAGAATGTCTGGGAACTCCGGACCAGTTAAAAGTTTACATTTTTCAATCAATCCTTCAAGTACCTTGGGAGTAACTTGTCCTGCTACCAACGCTACCGAAGATGACGAAATAACCACCGAATCAGACAAGCTGATTCCTCCTTTGGTCGACTGCGTTCGCGAGTATTCAAGTCCAACGTCATCAGACTTAGAACCAAGTTCAAATGTATGAGTCTGTCGTCCTGTCATCATTGCTGAATGGCTTGAGACAGGAGTACAGAAGACACATCAAGGCCCTCGAGAAATTCTTCAAGAGGACGCTGCGAACTTTGCTGAGGATCAGGCGGCGAGATCTCATCGCCAACCAACAAGTGCTTGAAATAGCAGGCACAACAAGCATAGAACCAAAAAGTCACCAAGACCCAGTTAACGTATGGCATGTGATAAGGATGTCTGAAGACAGCTTGCTCACACAGGTCTCCTACTCGGAGCTTGACCTTGGCAACAGATCTGTAGGGGGACAACGAAAACGGTTCAAGGGCACCTTATACAGCTGTCCTTGAAAAGTGTTACATTGACCCCAAACACTTGGGAAGACGAGACAACCCACAGAACTGACTGGCGTCAAACGGTAAGAGTAGGTGTGGCACACCAGGAGGAATCCAAAGGAGTTGCTGCTGAGAACAAACGTGCTTGACGTCACCTGCGTCAATAGCAGCAAGCTTACCCAGGTAACGCAAACAAGGACTATGACTGAGATGTGTGTGGCAGACACTTCACTGAAGAATAGGTCTCCACAGACACGAGGACCATCGCATTCACCAGCATTAGATTCATAACTTTGTGATGGTGACGATCGAATCTTCGTCGACTTGACAGACATCCAGAGAGATACGCTTAATCCGCGCGTGCTTCGATCGTAGCTATGCAGATGGATGTAGACCAAGGTCCTACAGATCGGAACAAATCTTTAGAAAGATAGGGACATGCTGACATTTAGCGGCATATGGACGCATTATATTTAGCGGTGTCACAGATGTATCTTCCTTGATCCTTCCTTACCCTCAAAAGCTCCTCGTACTGTATGATTAGTAAATTCTTTTCATCTCGACATTCCAGGAATTCTTTGACGTGTGCAGGCCAGGGTCCCCAGTGCATTTCTGTGATGAAAAGAAGAAGAAAGAAATATTTTGAATCATTAATATGGTAAGAATGGAAAAGAAGGATACGGATTGACTTAAACTCAAATAATGTAGAATAAACATTGTTGCTCTGTTTCATATGTCCACACACCCATGCTTGTGTATGATTATGTTTGTAACTATGACTTACTCCCTTGCATGAATTGCTCCAAATTTTCCTCCCATTTGAGCGTCACCATCTCAGAAACCGACTGAAAGTTAAACCATGATGTTGTGATATCCTTCGGATTGCGGACACAGTAGATAGCCTGCAAATACAAGAAAGAAAAAGAAATTAATGAAGGCGGAATGGCGCATGCAAACAATCGGACATGAGACGCACACTTTGTGAATTGTTTTCGACCTGCACGCCAATCACGACAGAAGACTGAAAGACAATTCCTCTGAGACAGCCTCATCCGAAGTCTGCCCAAGCAACTAAATCGACATCGATATGTTTAAGAGGTGAACACAAAGCGATTCTAAAATTAGAGCAACTATGGTAATATCAATGTTTCCATGACATATTCTGCACTGATAAATTTCGATCCGCCGACATTTGCTTCGTCGACAGTTGCTCCGCAGACAAATGCTCCGGCGACATTTGCTCCGAAAATATAACATTTGCGGAACACTATCGACGGCGCAAAATGTCCAATCTGCCACGAAAATGTTGGCGAGCAATAACTGTCGGCAACTGGTCGGCGGAGCAATAATGTCGGTGGAATTGTCAGCAGAGGAAGTGTCGGTAGAGTAAATGTCGGTGGAGCGAATGTCGGCAGAGCAAGTTAGTGTCGACAGGGCAATTGTCGGCGGAGCATATATTAGTCGTGTCGTCGATATTGATAGTACATGTATATCCAACCTACCTTGGCTTTCTTGAGCATGTCGCAAGGCAGACGATTCAATCGGAGATGTGTGAGAATCATCCTGGGTGAGGGCGCTTTATCAATCACGTCCAAGAAAGGCGACATGTCCCAATTGACCTTGTCCAGTTCTTCTTTGTTCGTCGGGAATTTCTGGTCCAGGTTAATCATCTCGGCAGTCGAAGAAAGCAGAGTTCGATCAACTTTTTCTGGGTAGCCTTCGTTCAAGATGAGAGCTACGATTTCTATTATCCAATGGGTTCCTAGAAATTAGAGCATTTTAATGAAGTAGCAATCACTTCATCAAACTTAGAACAAAAATAAGGCACTTTGCTGTCTACTCTGTTGTAATCTTGAATTATCGTTGTAAACGAACAAGATGAAATGGATATGCTTCATGTTTTCATATTCATTGTAATTATGTTAACATTAACCTTAACAGTAAAACTTTCCCTGTGAACATGGTTTAGTCCGAGTTAGGATGATATACTGGTTTCCTACTTATACACACCACTAACTCACATTAGAACTTTTATACTACATGTACTCAGACACACACAGGGAGACACACACATGTCTTGATGTGTAAAAGAAGCACCCCTCCCCCTCTCCCGTTACCCTCATGTTTACCTGATTTGGGGAATGTGATCACCCAAACATCGTCGGGACGGACTTCGAATGATCGAAGTGCTTCGATGCTGGATCTGAGAACGACCTTCGGGTACCATATCCCATCATGGCAGTACTGTGATAGAGCTTCCGGTGGTCCCTCGGAACTCTGGGCAGCCATCAAAATCTCTGTCAAATTAGAGTTATTCAGCGGTAATTGTATTTATTTTATAGCTCTGTGTTGTTGATAAGGCCACAAGGTCCCAATCGGAGAGTAAATGAAAAGAAAAATATGACATCAAGTTCTTATGATGATAATTATAAAGATTTTATTTGCCACTTAGATAACTTTATCAATCTAAAGTGATGTGATGTAGTGTTATACATAACAATGACGTAATGAGATATGATACAAAATATGATTATATTACATTGTATTAGATAATTATATTTGATTTGATGATGCATGATTTAGAAAGGCCACCATGAAGTATTTTTCGCTCAAAATATAAGTATATTGGGATCGATAAAATAAGAATTGGGCTTACTATTTCAATTTTGAAGTTAAATGTAGTGTTCTGCATAAAATACTGCATAAAATGTGTAATATACCCAAGCGTGCATTTTGAGTGCAGCGCAAGTTCAATAATATTATGTTCTATAATCATCAGGTTTTACACAAAGAGCCACATTTTACTTTGTTGTGATTTTATTAGCTATCTAAAAGCCTCACCCCCCCCCCCCCCCCTTCCCCGCGAAAGGCAGTTATCGTACAATTTCGGTTTGGTCATAAGATACATTTCTATTATTTTTATTTTACTAACTCACCTACATTGCACGATATCATTTCTTTGGGTGCAAAAACAAATCATCCAAATCTTGTTCCCATAATACCTACTTGGGAACAAGGCTCTGATCGCGCGTACGCGCGCCTGACTGGTCGGAAAATGTGACAACATTGCGTAAGGGGACACTCAGAGGCCAAACTTTTTGCGAAAGTTAAACAACTTATGTGTTGACCGACCAATCCTGAAACTTTTCTACTATACGGAATTACGACGAAAAAGAACCAAAATCACGCTGTTCGCAGACGGGTGGCGCAAAAGGTAATATAGGCAGGGAACTGCGAGGAATTCATAATCATATCCTTTAGCATGTTTAGCAAAGGATAGTTAAAAAAAAAATCGAAAAGATCATGGGGGATAACTCTCATTGTATGGCAGCGGTCACTGGCAAAGTGTAAGTTCACAATTTAAGGTTTTGCCAGCGTGACCATAAAATTCCCGCAAACTTTTTGTTTTTTGTTTTTTGCGAAACTTCCCACCCAAAAAAGAAAATTTGAACGATCGCAACTAAAACTTCGCAAAGTTATTGTCACGTGACCAGTCCAGTACCTGTACAAGTTTGGGGGCGGTGCCTCATTGGAATGCAGGTACACGTGTGCGTGTGTGTGTGTGTGCGTGTGTGCATGTGTATTTATGTGTGTTGCTATGTCACAATCATTCAGTTGTCAGACGGCGCGTGCTTCCTTCTATGTTGCGCATGCGCACCAGTTACCCAAACTTTGGAAAGTTTGAAAAGTTTGGCAGACGAGCAAACTTCGCGAAGACTTCTCGAAATTAAATTTGGTAATGTGTTTTGCCAGTTAAACCGCATAATTGCTCAGGGATCAGACTACGTGTGCCTTAATTGTACCAATCATGCCCGTTTCCGCCAGTTTTGTGCCAAAAACATCCGAGTAGCAGGCCTACAATCGTCATGCCATAAAGAATTCCATGTTCATCAATTAACAATATAGGTCTAATATTTGTTGTCTTGTGTTGTCATGTTGTCATTATCATGCAGAACACTGCTGCTCAAAATGTTAAAGATAAAATACGTTACTGAATAGTAGATGCATGCATATAAAAAGATGAATGAAGGAGGATTGCATGCATATAAGATGACGATGCTGTTAAGAGTATTTTTCGAAATGCTGAATATCAAAGAAAATATGACCATTGACGATATGGAATTCATTTTAATTACAAATTGAGCTAGATACTAGTATATCCAAGATGCGTTGACCTGATTAAAGTCACTAATCCGTTATTTTCAGGAACAATTTAGAAACTTCAATATAATGTTCTCTGTACGATATGCATATATCTTGTTCTTTGAATAATCGTTACTTGTGTATCTCGAAAGTAACACAGGTGAAGGGTACATTTCCACATTCGAGTCAATTCATGGGCAATCATACTTCATTCAATTCAATTCATGTTCGTTCAAATTACGTTGAATCAGTGATCAGCTGCATTCACGCCACGTTCAAAATACATGCGTGGGACTACCCATCATCCCCTTATAAAGAGTTTTACGCTTCACGCAGAGCACAGTTTCAAAACTGAAGTACAGACTACTAGCTCTTTTTAAATTTCTACCACTCACTGTCATATCGTATAATTTCTACACTCCAAAAAATGTCTCTCCCATGCTGTCATACTACTGGGTCTGAGTGAAAACTATCCTACAAAATAAAATACACGTAGCACATTTTTGTACGAAAGATCCATTCAAAGTGCAGAAGCCCCTTTACACTAAAATGCCTTGTCGTGACTGTCGTCTGCTTGCCATAAAGACTTTTGTTCTTCGAATGGCCGCCAGCCTCCCATGCCACGTGTGTCTAATCCGTCATTAGTCTTATTATGCTACACGTCCACGGCGATGGACCAAGTAAAACTTACCTTCCCATGCAGCAAAAAGGTCTTTAGGTATGCATGCAGTCGAGCCAATTAATGCGGCAGTCGTGTACAGCTATTTACAAACGGTGCCGAAATGATGAAACGCGGGAAGGATCGACTTACAACCAAAGAGCGTAGAAACCTATACGCTCTTTGCTTACAACTTGCATGCACACATTGACCGGCTTGATTCGTCAGTTTCCATTATTGGCGAGGTCGAAGGTCAGTGTTGCATGAAGATTGACAATGACTTTGGCAAAGGCACGCCGTAGGGCGCTCAGTGTTACTAAGTATACAGAACACTGCTAAAAATTGTTTAATACTTTTAAAGATCAAGAACAATCACTGATGAGGAATAATTAAGCTTTCAAAACTCGCAGGAATCTCAAAATTTGATTGCGGGATTTGATATAAGGAGATGGAGGGAGAGAGAGAGAGAGAGAGGAAGAGAGAGCGATATGGAGCGACAGGGTGAACAGAGTAAACAAGGAAGAGTATAAGAGGAATGCACAGAGGTAAGGCTTTCTGTCAAGACAAAATAAACAACAAAGTTATTAGTGAATCACATGCAGGTTGCTAATACAGATCACATAAAATGGGCATGTGAATGCTTGGAGCAATACGTACTATGGGTGAGTACATTGTTCAACCATGTACCCATTGTCACGTCATAAACGATGGAATTGTTAATTGCTCCACTGAAGACAGTTTCACTGGTTTTATTGAGTAATGCAGAACGACATGGGACATAAAAGGAAACGGGAATTCTTTGTGTTCAAGTTTTAAAAGTTTATTTCACATCCTTTTTTGTTCTTAAGAAAAAGAGAGCACCGGAAAAAAAAAACACTTCATAAACATTACAAACCTTATTTTAAGATTAAAGTTTATACTTTTATTGATGTAATATTTGCTTGTTGATTGTAGCATAATTTCCAGTAATATTCATGCTTCTATACAAATGTAGGGCCTACTACTTCACCACATTGTAAGAACTATAGAAATGGGAGACTTCCCCCTTCTCAAGATTTAGACATCCATCAAATTGTGTCTGTTTCTTCTAAATACATTGTACCAAACCTGCATACTTTATTCAATGTTATTGACACAGTTGGCGATTGTTTCTAGGTCTATCGATATTGTGGACTAATTTTAGATATAATATTAGATATCATATGTGTCTCCATGTCTTGAATTTAATGTATCACCGACTAAAATAGTTGAGCATATAGTGGCTGACTTGAGAAACCCACTCTATTCCAAACTCCCATTTCATCGAGTATACAGTGATTGAGTGTGCCAATTTTCGGCCTGTATCTTGCCCCCTTTAGTTGATACATGATTACATTATACAGAGGAACTAAAATTCACGACAATTACCTTATTATGGCAGGTTTCTGATGATATCAGGGTTACAAAAACAAAGAAATATGAAGAGTTTGGACCTGCAAAATAATAATTGTTGTAAGAGGGTTTCAGTATATTCAACCGCTTTTTATATAACGAGGCTACACTTATACACTGAGTACATTTCTCTTCTGCTGATTATAAGTGAATGCGGTACATAATGATCATATAATATTCTTTCAGTGCGGGCAATATTTATCTGGTATCTCCCTCAAGGCCAGTCAATATCATAATTATTACCTATCCCCTAGGTAAATTAGGAAAATATGTGAATACGGCTATGCACTATGATATAGATCAAGCCACATTTTACCACCTGTAGATCATCGCCAACATGTCGAATAATTGAAAAATTGTTCATCAATGTATATCATTCAACTCCAACTTCAAAGATACATATGTAGTTGTAACAGGCGAACTTCAAACATCTGAACGCTTTTACCCTTTATTTTTGCTTCGTTTCAGTTTGGAGAGTTGTAATAACTGATGGTCACTGTGCAGTTATGGAGCACAAATGGACTAATCATTGTTTGACGCGTAGTGCTGTTGGAAGTTGTCGACCTTGTATGAGTTGATTTATCGGCGTTCTTCTGCGGTGCGTGTAATCGACACGCAGCGACCTCCTTGAATGTTTTCTCTTCGTGGTCGATCGGAATGTTTCCATGTAAAGCAGGGAGATGGGAAGAGAGATTCCACTCCTGTCCCACTCCCTTTTCCTGCTCCTCCTCTCCTGCTGGATCTCCTGCCAGTCTCCACCTCTGCCAGGCCCTTGATGCTGGAGGAAGTTGAGGACAGTGATGCTGTGTCATCGCTTTCCTCATCATCACCCCTAACAACGACTGGCTCAGAACTCTTTGCAGCTCTGGTCTTCCTAGCACTTTCAGCGGCATCAGTTGATATTCCAGCCTCGTCTTTCGCAGCTCCCTTTTTCCGGCCTGATCTCAGACTCTGCAATTTTTGCCCAATCTTGGTCAGAGTTCCCAGGGTGCCTTTCCCCGTCTCACTTCCTCCCCTTCAGCTGATGATACACTGCTGGTGGATGCCTTCCTTCCTTGACTTTACGGCCCTATATTATCGGTACCTTAATCGGTGTGAGCCGAGGTAACATCCCATGAACCACCGCTGGCACTGTGCTGGGCATGCGCAGCTGCCTCCAAAGCGTCTGCTACTGGTGTATGGAACGCCACATGTCACGCAAAATTTATATTATGACGCGAAACGATTGCGTGTAAAAGTAGGCCACTCTGAAACGTCGGTTGGTCGGCGAATCTCTCAATCACGTTCACTTTCATGGTGTTTTATCAGTACAATAAGGAAAAAAAAACTGTCATAGTTATGAAGTAATAAAGTAAGTCATAGGGTCAAGAGTAGATTTAGGAAGATTTATCTCACAACTCAAAACAGTACTAGGGTCTTCATGTATTGTATTCCAGTTCGCCAGTGAGTGTATCGGGGTGTCTGTGTGTTTTCCACATCTCCCTCTCTCTCTCTCTCTCACTCTCTATGTGGTGTATATGCCGTTTTCTCTTTCAATTTCACTTTGTTAAATCATATAAATCGGTCTCTTTTTGTATTGTTCTTGTTTTCGGTTATGCCGTATAACATGCCACACCACATTAATTTGTATCTCATAGTTATGTTGATACATTTATATTTTGTTGGTGTAGGCTGTGTGTGTGTGTGTGTGTGTGTGTGTTCAGAACCCTGATGTCTAAAACTCATCTGATTGTAAGACAATCCATTAACCTGATCTTTTAAATTCTAGAATAAATCGCACAACCACTTTGAAGCAAAAAATAGAATGAAAATGAATATAAAGGTCTGTAGAAATACAAAAGATATCTAAATATAAAAGAAATATGTAACATATATAAAAGTATATTCACTTCAGGTTCAAGCATGGTGAGACTTCACCTTTATTGAATCCTGGAGGACAAGAACAAAGAACTTGTAATGCGGGCCACTAAAGCATCAGTTATTAATTTCACTGAAATTTTTGTTTTCCCACGCCGCCTTCTTCTTTTTCTTCTTTGTCAAGACTTCTGTAGAAAGTGTATGACGCTGAAATTTTTGGGTCGAATAAACTCCTGCTTTATTGGTCAAGATGCATTACCATGACAGTTTGATTCTTATATCTTTTTATGAATATACATTGATATATAAATATGTATATATATATAACACATGTACACATAATCTATATATCTATATATATAAATGTATATATAAATATATAATACATTTACATGCTTATAGTCCATTGGACGAGTAATGGAAGAGTGGGAAGGACGGACGGACGAATGGGGGGGGGGGTGTGGTAGCTGGCTTAAATGAGGAACCTCATTCTTTGTCAGTTGTTGTCCCTTAAGCAATATGAGTGCTTCGCAAAGACAGCCATGCCCTACAAAAGGCTGCATTTACGTGTTTTGTTAATTGTTTTGTTTTTTCTCTCTCTCTTTTTTAATGGCATATAAGTCAGCAGAAGCGAATTACTACATCAAGCAGACCAGCTTTTCAGCAGCATGAACAACTATAAAACAATTTGACTTGTCTTTGAAAAAGCCACTCACGTGAAAAGACGATTCAAAAGTTAGAGACTCAAGAGTGTGTTAAGTTCGACAGTGCACACAAATTCATTTCACAGGAAACAGGCACAGTGCTTAATTATGATACGAGATGTCCAAACTCTGACTCTCATTTATTAAAACAATATCATGATGAAAAGATGCAATACCTATGTTACATCACATGAACATATTATGGAAATACACGGTTAATGCTGTAACATTCGGCTGTTCAGCTACCATAAAGGCAACGATCATCAAATATCTTGTTTACAAGCCAGGAAAGTCAACATTTCAGGGGGAAAAATAAACTAAGTTCATGTATACAGGAGAGGCACAACTCCCAAAAAGATGATAAAAACTCGATAAAATGATGCCTGTCATCTCGCTTTGTTGACATCACACTTGACAAATGAAATAATGTTATAGCAAAGCATATCAAATCGGTGAAACTACAAATGGACAAGTGCTGTCCACTGTGGAGTAGTATTATACAATGGTCATCTTGTCATAATTATGTAAAACACTGTTAGTCCGCAAATTATTCGCATGAGGCATTTCGAATATCTGCCAATAACTCCCTAGTAAGTGACGATTTTACACGAAGATGAAAACGGTCGTATGGAGTTGAAGACTAAAAAGTTCATTAATTTCGACAGCAAACTTTGACTCGCCTTCAGTGGTACAACATCAATATTAAACATAACAACATTACGTACGACATAGCAGTGGTCTGTCAACAATGCCTCTACTCTATCACGTTATGTATTGTGAAACTTGATGTACTGTATATAACAATAATATTGGCCCTACAGCTAGTGAAGGAAACGTTCATCAATGTCATATAGACAGGAAAGTCAAAAACAATTCGGGAAAAACAAAATTTACACTCTACTAAATGATGTTCAGAGATGATGAACATTTCACACAAAAAAAAAACCCTGGAAGTTATACTCAACTAATTAATGTCAATATAACAACGTTGCAGGAATAACGTAACAACATGATGATATTGTCTTTAATGCATAAATTTCACCTTTACTGATTGCGAAGATGAAATGTTACAACAATCGTACATTGATGTTCAAAGATGATGAGTAGGCACGCAAGTTTGCAATTACGACTATTAAGTCATAACCGTAACTAGAAATGTCGCTATGGCGACTGGTATGCCTCCGCCATAATGCATGATTCTCCTAGGTCTATAGTACATGTGGACAATGTGTGATTACATTTTCACAAAATTGTTAAAATATTAAAATGACATGTTTGTCACAAATGTATTGAATGTTTACCTTCCTTGACCTATGTTTAATTGGATGAATAGGAGAGCATGTATTTGGGAATTTAAGAACTTTAACTTGACTTTGACCCTTTCATAAGTTTATGCACTGAGTAATTTTCAAGGTATGGAGAAAAAGTGCAATTTCTGTATTGAACAGTAAATTGTTATCATTTTCTTCTGGCCTTTGATTTATAAGAGAATCACTGTCAGGCAGAACATACATAAATATGTACTAAGTTTCAAGATAACTTGAGCCACTTCCGAGATATGGAGAAAGAAGTAAGTTCAGCACTTTCACTTGATCTTTGACCTTTTGACCTTTGATCTTCTTGGCAAAAAAAAAAATCCCAGAGAATCTCTATTGGGTTATACATGCATACATCAAGTTTAAAAAAAATAATCCTGCTGGCATTGCATAAATATAAGGAAAATAGTAAAATTTTGAAGTATTGTCCTTGACCTTTGACCCCATGAACCCTAAATTCCCTAGATAACCACTGCCAGTCAGTACATGCATATATACTATGTTCCATGAAGATACCTTGAACAATTTCCAAGATACAGAGAAAAAAGTGAAATTTTAACATTTTACTTGACCTTTTTGACCATTGACTTTTAGACCTCATGACCCCAAACTTTCACTTTTGATAGGCACAACTTCACCCCCTAATACACATACATGCCAAGTTTCATTAGGATACCTCAAAAGGTTTTGGTAGTTACCCTTGTCCACAAAATTCATTACGGACGGACAGAAGGACGGACGGACGGACGGACGGACAACCCGAAAACATAATGCCTCCGGCACCACTTCGTGGCAGAGGCATAAAAACTAAGCACAAGTTACTACGGCACGTATGAGAATAATCCCACAAGAATTCTTGTCTTCTGATACACACGCCATAACTTCTATTCAAATTGTGAGTTTGTGTGCACCATATTGTATAGGAAGGAAATGGTCTTGTAAGATCCAACTTCATGTGTATAAATCATGTAGACCATTAACATAAATATCAGAAAAGATACATTTTGCGGTACTATAGCAAGTACATAGCAAGTATTACACTGTGCTATTGATCAATATGTCACTCTTGCACAGAATAAGAAGGTACATTTATGCAAAGTTATGTTGTGTTTCGGTAATCTCGTTTGCAACGCATCATACACTTTGATTGACACAAGTTAAAAAAAAAACAAAAAAAAAACATGGTACATTCTACTATTACAGAATTCAAATCGTCAAGTCGTCAGATGTGGCCAAAACAATAATTGTTAGCAAACTATCGAAGATCTACTGATCAATCCGAGTTCGTGGAAAATTTAATGTATCGTTTCTTCATACTTTGAAATTAATTGATTTAAGTCATGAAATAATTCACCATAACAAAATTGTCATGCACATGACATGAGGGGGAACCCGGGGCTAAGAGTAACACAGGGTAGAGGACAAATCTAACTTCATATCGTGTGGTTTGAGTGAATGCAACAATAGCTCAGTAGAACACAGCAGTAAACGTTTGGGGAAATCGGACAATCCGTTAATAAGGTATGAATCTTATCTGCGAAGTCACTGCTGCGTCAGTGTATAATTCACATTCGTACAACGATACAAGGAAAATTAAAAAAAGAGAATTTATTCACAAAACTTTATTTCCTGAATATAGTGCACATTTCTTCGACTTCTTACTGACGTAGTCATGTTACGAGTAATATCATTTCCCCTGCCTTCTGAAAGAGAGAAGTTGAGTATTCTTTTGTTATGCGAGACAAGTGAAAATATGTTGAATTGTCTTTATCATTGCTTCATATCGTAACACACATGTGACATCACAAGCTATTAGTCTTATCATCCAGCCGTGACTGAGCAGAAAATTCGACAATTCATAACTTTAGAACCGGTTGTCCAATTTTGCTCAAACTCTCACTGCATTCTCTCAACCGTATGTCTATGAAGGTGAACTTGTGCTTTAAATTTAACGCTCATGCACGAAGAACCCTCTAGAGTCTTGTAAGTCATTGCATGTATGTTTGTAGAGAATTTTTTTTCATACCTCAAAATCAATAACTGATACTTATATATTTCATGCCAAATCATCTTGTTTATCTGAAATATCTTGAAAACTGTGGTAACAATACATGGTTCTAAACTTCCATAAATCGTGGTATCAGGGTTAGCAAAAATTGGCTGACGTGACAGTGATGCATGTTGGGGAAAAATAGACATAGTTGGGCAAAGTGGACGGGGTGGGAGTTGAAACATTCATCTAATGGGCTTGTGGGTGAAATGAAGTTCGGTACATTTCCACAGACGCTTGAGGCCGTGCAGATGGGCCCCGCACGCCTTGCTGCACCAATGCTCTCCTATAGCTGCTGGAATGAATCAATAGTTGGTTTCGATGTGGACTTCATACTTACACGTCAATAATCACTATTCTGGGGTCGGTCTCGTGACATGACAGTTCACGAAAATTGCGTACAATTCCCCGAATTTTTATTACAAATATTACTTTTTCCAAGTATTTCAGAAAACGCACAAAAATTCTCTAGAGAAAAAATAGCACACGTAACAGGGTCACTTATGTAGAGCCCAGATACTAATTGATTTTAAAACTGTCTGAGGAGGTCTTTACATTAGGATAATCTTTAGGAGAAGTCTTTCACGTTGCCCCGTTTGGTTTTCCACTTTGACAAAATGGAATTTTCATATTATTTTCAATGTCAAAATAATTGATATAAGTGATAAGTTGAAAACAAACTTTTATTTTGTTTGCTGTACATAGTCCTATTGATTATCATAAAGCAAAAATATTGATTTACTCTGCTGTGGATTCCCACTTTGGAGAGACAAAAAAAAAAAATGGCGCACTTTGCCCCGGGTTCCCTAATATTCATTTCGGGATGTGTGTCGTATACTCTAATCGTGGACTACTATGCAAAATGACAGATGGATGGCCTGCATACAGGGAGAAAGAGAGAGAGAGAGAGAGAGAGAGAGGGAGAGATGGAGAGAGTGACAGAGAGAGGGGGGTATTAGGAGGGGGAGATGAAGGGAAGAGGGGAAGAGGGAGAAAGAGGGAGAGCGGAATTTAGACTGGGTACTGCTCCCTGATAGCAATCAGGAGATGCGCGAACATGTCGGCATTGCTATTCCATCGGAACATAAATTCATCAAGGTAGCCGGGGAACAGCTCCCTGTATGTTCCAAACGGTCTTCGGAGCTTTCGTTTTGCGTGCATCCACAGCCCCTCTATTCCATTAGTATGGACATCCCGATGCACGGGGTCTACAAACCGATGTTCGTGGATGACGACGTCGTGAAGATAAACGCCGTCACCCACCGTATGGAGCTGGTTGTATGCAGCCCATCCATCTGTCATTATGTGCGTGCCTGGCAGGCACCACTCCTGAATTATGGGTTCTAGGGTTTCCCTATCCCTGCTCTCAACTTCTCTTAGTACGCATCTGTTGGATCTCCTTTTTATTGCTCCTAGAACCCAGTGCCCCTCCCTCCACTGGCCCCGGTGATATTTCCTATGAGAATACTTAGATTCATCCACCTCTACTATGATGGGATTCCCCCCCTCGTCAAACCCCCCAAGCTGTTCAAAGTGATCAATTTCGTACAGACTGCACACCTCCCTAAGAAAGTTAGTCCACGCACACGCGGTGTGGCGACTGACGTTGGTGTGTTTCTGAATGAATTCTAGTGAAACATCCTCGCACCACAGGTATACTAGAAATACTAAGTCCTCGAGTGGGACGTGACTTTTAGAAAAGAAACTGTCCCGTCGGACGGAAATCCTGTTCCTGCACTGGACGCATCTCCATACGTATCCATCGCTTCTGTCGTTACACGCATTCAGTCGACACTCCCTGTCAAACCGCTCACACGTCATTTGGTTGGAGATAAGGCCTGTTCTCGCAAGATAGCTGAGGGTTGCCCTCTTGTCTTGGAGTCTTGCTTGTATCGCTGGTATATTGAGGATATCGGCCAATACCTCATCTCGTGCCATTATTTCTTCTGCTGGCACGATGTGGGTGGGGGCTTCAGGTCGGCCCGCCATTCTGAGAGAAAAAACAAAACAAAGAAAATAAGAACGATGGTATTAGCATTTGAAGGGGCCTCTTGAATAACAACTATATTTTTTGTTAATGTGGTACATCATTCATTCAAGGTTGAATCAATTCCAAATTGACGGATATTTTAGTACTTTGTTTCTGTATTTTGTTGGTTTCGGTGTACAGGTTAAACATGGTATTGGTAAGACAGTGGTGGGTGGGGGATGAAAGGACAGCCGTCGGTTTTGAAGCACTAAAACAGTAGGAAAAAAAATCTTTCATCACATCAACACGTCTGAATCATTTTCGTTATAAGAAAAATTTGATTTCATATATCAAAACACTTTAAGAACAACGTTACTTAGTCACAAGTCGTCATTTTCGTATTATAAAGTCTAAAGGGTTACAAGGAGGGAGGAGTCAGAAGCGGTCCGCTTCGAAGTAGATTAAATGTTCTATAATGTTCACTTATAGAACTTTTAGTGTGAAATTAATTTCATAAATTCAACCATTTCCATTAAAATAAAAGTTTTTTTAAGGCCCGAGTAACCACAATTTCAATATCAAAGTCATAAGTTACCATTTTCCTGTATAAAGCCTATAATGGGGTTATAATGTGGGAGGGGGAGGAGGCAAATAAAGAGGTCCGCCTTGAAGTAGACTACATGTTCGCCCAGGTTTACCTAGAAGTTGTAGACTGATATCTAGTTCATAACTTTCAGTCAGTTTCATTACAATGAAAGTTGTTTCAGGGTGCCTATCAAAAACCATAATTTCAATAGCAAAGTCACAAGTCGTCATTTTCGTGTATTAAGTCTATTTGGTTACAAGGAGGAAGGGGTCGAGGGCAAATTAAGCCGTCTGCTTCAAAGTAGACGAAATGTTCGATAATGTTTACCCATAGAACTTGTAGCGTGAGGTCTATTTCATACCTTTCAACCACTTTAATTAAAGTGAAAGTTGTTTCAGGCCCCCAGTAATCATAATTTCAATACCAAAGTCACAAGTCGCAATTTTCCTGTATAAAGCCTAAGGGGTTATCAGGTGAGGGGGTCGGAGGCAAATAAAGCGGTCCGCCTTGAAGTAGACTACATGTTCGCCAAGGTTTACCTATAGAACTTGTAGACTAATATCTACTTCATAACTTTCAGTCAGTTTCATTACAATGAAAGTTGTTTCAGGTTATCAAAAATCATAATTTCAATAGCACAGTCACAACTCGTCATTTACGTGTATAAAGTCTATTGAGTTACAAGGAGGGAGGGGTCGAGGGCAAATAAAGCCGTCTGCTTCAAAGTAGACGAAATGTTCGATTATGTTTACCCATAGAACTAGTATCCTACCCCCTCTCACCATTGAAAATACAGTACCTATCCTTTAATGGCAGTGTATACAACCACACGCGTGTGTCTTTACCATCCAGCCACACGAGTGTGGTTGTAGGGCACCACGGCCCGATTCACTGGATACAGCCACACTAGTGGGTATTGTACATGTACATGTATAGGGAAACACACACTGTACGGAGAAGATGATCGCCGTGCGTGCCTGTCAAACACGTAACGTACATAAACGCCAGACAATCAGCTTGCTCACAAAGTGATGAAAGTAACCTCATTTTAATACCTTTTAATATTGTTATTTTACAAATATATTTTTCGCTCCATTCTCATCTTGTTTGCTTGATGGTCAATTCCATTGTGACTTATGGGACAAAGTGACAATTTTCGGCAATTTCAAACCAGTATTTTGAGAAAATAGTTGCATCAAATGCATTTTTCTCAGTTCATGGTTAGATCTATCATATCACAGTTTATGAAAACACCATACTTAGTTAGAAAAGTATCATTGCATTACATACAGCAACGAAAAATTGCTGTCGTGACTTATGGGACATCTGAGGACCACCGTTTTTCACATGGGAAAGTAAGTTCTGAAATATTCTTACACACAGAGTCTCTGGAAAGATATTTTCTTTCTTGAATGTAGCAAAGGGCTGGTGCTTACCCTGAGCCAAGTGGTATGAATATCTACTCATTGGTACAGTAGCAGGATAGGGAAAACCAGTGTGACTGATGGGACACAAAAACGTGACTTATGGGACGCTATCAACTACCACATTTTGAGATTGAGAGAATAATATTTACTGATGCCGGAACAAGTTCTAGAACATCATAAAACCAATCTATGACCGAAGAACATTCAGAAAATAAGCCATCTGAGAATTACACAAGCTGTATTATGGTCATAATAGTGTATTAGAAATGATACATAAATTCTGCAAAAATTGGCAATTTTCATGAAAAATGAAGGTTTTTCGGACATAACTCCTCTCCACGTTCACCGATGTTCACAAATGAGGTATCAAAATATCCGTTATGAAAGGCTGCTTTGAGTAAACAATACCAGATCATCTAATTAAGCTTCATTAATCATCTATACTCAATAGTTTGATTTTCAGAAAATGCGACCTTTCGGTGGAATTGACCTGATATGATGGGTTTAGAATTAATAGCAAAGTTACAACTGCCGCTAAATTTGGGGACTTTGGATTGACATCGTCGCTAAACTGCTGGTGGTGTGCTAGCGATCGCTCAGCGCAGCTGCAGCCTAGCCAGCGCAGTTGTGCCGCCCGCGCCCGCTGCCCCATCCAGCAGGGACCCGGACGCGTGATTTTTTTAGACGGCGCAGATTGGGGACCCTAAAAATCTATTGGGGACCCTATCCCTAAACCTAACCCTAATCCTAATCCTAACCCTAAACCATCAAACCCTAACCCTAACCCTAACCCTAACCCCAACCCTTACCCTAACCCTAACCCTAACCCTAACCAAAAACCCTAACCCAACGTTTTTCCCATAGGTTTAACACGTGCCATGCCCCGATCTGTGTCGTCTTAAAAAAAACCGCGACCCGTACCCGCGCGCCGGCTGGCTGTGTATGCTGGATCGTGGATGCGCGATTTGCGAGTACCCGAACGAACGAAGGCGAAGTCTCAATAACGACACGATGTATCAAAATCAATTGTAACTTTAAATTCACCTCATCAAATCAAGAAAATGAGAATAAAGTTAGAAATGAAAAAAAGTAAATTTGTCTAGATGGTGTGATAATATTAAATGGGATTAATCTAGAAGGCAGGTTCATGTTCATCGCTTTGCGGTGGTGCATGATCGCGTGTTGATGTGGCCAGCCACACACACATTCCCGCTAGCTACAGGAGTACGCAATAAAAAGCTTCTTCGTGTGTGTGGATATGTACATTACACACGAGTGTGGCTGTATCCAGCAACCAGGGCCATGGCTACAACCACACTCGTGTGGCTGGATGGTAAAGACACACGCGTGTGGTTGTATACACTGCCATACTTTTAATAGCCTACTGTAGTTACTGGACAAGCAGTATTTCACCTATCAATTTCTTTTTTTTCCCTATAGATCTGGTGTCACGTGTGTTGGGTTGAAAATAGTCATGCTGCGGGACATTGACCATTGCATTGTTGACTAGATTCCATTGTTTTTTAGTCCGTTTTTCACTATCGTCTACAAACTAATAGTAGAGATCAAGCTACAATATAACCCCGGGACGCTCCGTATACACAGTTACACACTGTGGGAGCGTCCTGAGTCAATAGAGTGCTATATCGGTAAGCTTGAAAAACATACACAGTCTGTCACAGATTTTCGCACCTCCGTAAGTTTCGAATATCACGAGGAAAAAACGTACTTTTATAGTATACATAAGATTCTTATCTAATTAATACCCTTCGTTCACCTTGTTCTTGTTCACACTGGTCCAATGATCTTGAAAAAAATGTTTTTTTCACGGCCATATACTGGTCCGTAGTCCTAGCTCCCCATCCCATTCACCATTTTCGAAATCAGTATGCAGTACACTGCGCACGTAAATATTCATGTGCTGGCGGAGTCGCAATGCGTTTAGCCTTCTGACAAGGCCTGCGCGCGCGCACCCACCCAGAAAGCAACGCAATATACAGCGAGAGGGTTTGCCAACAGTATGATAAGGCCTTGCCACAAAGCTACACGACTTGACGGCCAGCGCATGCGCACAAATCTCAAATCCATTGACTGTATAAGATGTAGTTCTCCCGAGTTCCTCTCGACCGAGCCGCATTTAACTCATCAAACCGAGCAGAAAGGGACTATTGCCAGAACCAAAAGTTGAACACAGTCAGTCTTCAACATTACATCTTCACCTGTAAGTCTTCATATTGCAGAATTTTTGCGATTTCATATTGATTTTTAGGTGCTATACTTCGCCTGTCATGATCATGTCTGCTACAATGCGCAGCCCCAACACTGCGTGTTGGGGCTGGTCGCAGTTAGACAGAAAGACCCGTCTGTCCGGAGGACTCTTTTGTATTTTGCCATTAACGCCGTCCTCCGTAGACAGACGGAAGGTTGTAGTACCCATTGCTGTGTGGATGTTCTTAACCACTGTCTCTATGGAAAATTGGGTGAGGTACCTCACCCTTCTCGATTGCGTCTAATTCACGGCCCTAGGTCGGCAAATTTAAGCTTGAATAGTTAAATAAACTATTCAAAAATAGACTACACTCACCAGATTAATGAATAATCCAACATTTCGGTAGAATTTTCAACGCAAAACACACATCAACCAGCCCGTCGCGTCGTCACGTTCAAACTGCAGAAACATACAGTATGAATCTATTAGCCAATCACATGCGAGGTAGTTTCTACGTGTTTTTTTACTTAATAAAGTACCTCGCATGTGATTGGTTGACAGATTCAAAATGGCGACCTACAGCTAGCGAAGGGCGATGTTGCGATATGGATAAAATTTCTGCATTATAACCGCGTTACTGTGAGTATTTCGATTGCAAAATGTGAGAAATTAACCCCAAATATTGCTGCATAATGTGTCATGTCATGTCAAACTTGTTTGAATGTAAAAAAGCTGTCTGAAATTTGGTTTATCGTAACGTTTGATCTGTGCGCTACTGCCACACAGGAGCTGGCATCATTGACTTCGGTCTGTATACGGAGGGGATCCGTGAAGCCAGACGCAGTCTCCGCGGAACATTCCCCGACGGACAGATACAGACCGATCTTTCGGTCAAGGTCGCAGTTAGCTACAATAGTACAATACTACAGCTACAAAGGTTGCCTACTCAAGTTATTTTATATCTTCAATCTTTGGAATTATATTTCAATATCAAGCTTTATACACAAATGATAAAATAACTCTCATAACAAATGATACTCTTGATTTTCTACCTACCAGGTTCTCCATCGGGACAGGCGTGCATTGCTGCAAATGCAGAACCCAGCTGCTCAGACTCAACCAATGCAATAGCAAGGTGTAACCGTCCAATGACTGACACCGATCCTTATGAGTGGGACTAGTGTCAGGTAAATACTTTTCGAACTGATGGAGGAATCTGAGCAAGCTGGGCTGGTTCCTCCTCCCTCTTCTGTGCATTCTTCTTCTTAATGTAAGAAGGGATCCCAGAAAACCCCCTCCTCTTCTTCTGACCCTTCTTTCTCAGCACGGAACGCGGCATTTTATGAAAATGATTGACAAAATTTAATTAATCAGTACTTACGAATGCTGGTGAAAGTGAAATTGAATGTCTAATATAGATCTAGGTAGAGATCACCGAACTAAAACATAGTGGAATGCGTGTCCCTGTTCCCAACATACACGAGACCGTGCAGCCAAATTACCGTGTTGCGTCGCCATCTTGTTCGGTCAATTTTTCTTTATATGGAGTGCACGCTTAGGCGCGGTCAGACTGGGCCACTGGTACGCGCGCAAGCAAGAGTACGCCGTCCAGTGGCTAGTGATTATGACGTAACAATGCACGTTTGTACATGACAATGGTCTCGCGCTTCGGAGACACAGCCCGCACTCCATAATATAAGGAAAAATTGACCGAACAAAATGGCGGTGGTAGCAAGTTTTGGTGGCTGCGTATTTCCTGGGTGAACACGCATTCCACTATGTTTTAGTTCGGTGGTAGAGATGGGTGAAAGTGAAATTGAATGTCTAATATAGATCTAGAGATGGCGCTATGCCATTTTTGGCTCTGGCTGGCGGCCTTGCAGGTTGTAGACTACTTAGTCCATGGGCCAATAGTAGACGGCGAGTTGTCACAATATTGGGGTGTTCTTAAAATTTTCTGTAGATTTTGAATTTTTGTGCTATTTCCCCTATTTTGGGGGTGCTGAACACGAATCCACTTGTTGCCATTTTTCTAACCGACGTCTTCACCCGTTGCCATGGCAACGCATTATTTTCCTTAAAAGAACATACTATTCTTCAATAAAAATCATAAAAACATGATGTAAACACCACAATATGTCATTATAAATCCTTTTTAATTAGACTTGAGAAAGAATACAATTTTCATGATGTCATGGTTACCTTATAGCAATGACGGTTACCATGGCAACAACTATTTATAAAGAAAAATCATATTTTTCATGAAAAGGCAAGAAAACATGACAAGATTGAGTGGAATATTCATCATAAATTACTATCTAGATTATCAGCTTATTTTTCCACCATGTTAATTTCACATCATTTTCGTTGCTATAGCAACAACATGACAAAAGCTGCCTTTTAAAGAAAAATTAAGCATTGCGATTGAAAGAAAAGCAAGAATACGTCCATAGATGATAAATTTCTGTATAGTGAGATTTTTTGGAGCTATTTCCTTTATTTTGTCGGTGCCAAACACGAATCGACCTGTTGCCATATTTCTAAATGACATCTGTAGCCGTTGCCATGGCAACAAAGTATTTTCTTTGATATGACATGTATTCTTCATTAAACATCACAAATGCATGCTAAAAACACCAAAATAAGTCAATATAAACGTATCACGCTTCAATCAAATTAAAACTCACAATTTCCGACTGTCACAGCAACCTCATAGCAATAACGGTTGCCATGGTAACAGCTATTTTTTAAAAGAAAATGATTTTTTCATCAAAAAGCATGAAAAGATGGAAAGTTTGAGTAGCATACTCATTACAAATTGCTATGATAATCATCAGCTTTTTTCACTACGTTCACGCCACATTATTATCGTTGCTATGGCAACAACTTTTTTCCCTAGAAAGGAGAAGTATCCCGTTAAAAGAAAAACTAGATAAATAAATGATCAATTTTTGTTTATTATATTATATTATATAATTTTTTTATCATTACCTTTAAAAGAACGTATATTCTTTATCAAAAACATCATAAAAACATGCAGTAAACACCAAAATAAATCAATCTAAACATCTCTTTAATCAAATTAAAAATCGCAATTCTTATAACGCCATGGTTACCTCATAGCAAAGATGGTTGCCATGGTAACAACTATTTTAAAGAAAGTTGTGATACTTTCATGAAAAAGCAAGAAAATGTGACAAGATCGGATGGAATATTGATTACTAACTACTATCATGACTATCACCTCTTTCCCATTATGTTCATTTCACTTCCTTTTCGTTGCTATAGCAACAAGATGACAAAAACTGCCTTTTATAGAAAAAATAGGTATTTCAATTAACAGGAAAGTAAGAATGAAGTAAATCCGTAGATAATACATTTCTGTACGAGTTCGATTTTTTTGTGTTCTTTCCTTTATTTTGGGAGTGCCGTACGCGAATCCACCTGTTGCCATATTTCTAATTGACATCTTTAACCGTTGCCATGGCAACAAATTATTTTCTTTAAAAGAACATGTATTCCTCATTAAACATTATAAAAACTTACTGTAATTTCCAACAGATGTCAATATGAACATATTTCTCTGATTGAATTAAAGGGATGGTATAGTTTTGGTTGAGGCCTAATTTCAGGTTTCTAACATTTTTTGGTGAGATAATGAGAAACCTCTTGTGAAATATTAAAGAGCATGTAATTCCATGTGGAATTCATCGTTTATTTGATGAAAATTGGTTTTGAAATGGCTGAGATATCCAAAACAGAGCGATTCTAATAAAGTGTGGGACCCACATTTTGTTACGATCACTTTGTTTTACTTTGTTTTTGGATGTTTCAGTCATTCAAAACCCAATTTTCATCAAATAAAGTTTGAATTCCTCTTAAAAGGGTATGCTCTGTACTATATCATAAGTGTTTTCTTGGTAGCTTGTAAAAATCTAAAAGCCCAATTCTTATCTCCACCAATACTGTACTATCCCTTTAAATATCACAATTTCTGAATATCACAGCTACCTCATAATGATGACGGTCACCATGGTAACAGCTATTTTTTAAAGAAAATAATTTTTTTTAATCAAAAAGCATGAAATTATGAAAAGATTGATTGAAAAAGTTATTTCATTACCAGTTAGGGTCTAACTATGATTGTCAGCTTTTTTTTCCTATGCTAATCTCACATTATTATCGTTGCTATAGCAAAAACATGAGGAAAACTTTCTTTCATAGAAAGAAGAACTGTTTCATTTAAAAGGAAAGAAAGAATAAAATAAACAAGTGATCAATTTCAGAAAAGTTTAAATCTTTTGTGCTTTTTCATCTCTTTTGGGGATGGTGAACAGGAATGCACCTGTACGTGGTCATTTTTTAAAATGATGTCTTCAGCCGTTGCCATGGCAACAAATTATTTTCTTTAAAAGAACATTTCTTCTTTAAACATTATGAAAACATGTAACAATTTACTGTCAGTTTTTTTTTCACTATAGTCACCCCACTTCGTTCTTCATGCTATAGAATTAACATGAGAAAACTGCTTTTTAAAGAAAAAATTAACGTTATTTATGCAGGTAAGGAAGGCAAGAATACACTAAACAAAAAAAAAGTAAAAACACAAAAATTTAGTCAGCTTCCTGAATTTCTGATCACATTGCACCTTTAAAACCTTAAATATCCATATCCGAACTAATGGTTAATATTAAACATGGTTGCCATGGAAATGCATCAATTTTTGTAGAAAAAAATCTTCAAGAAAAAAATGTGAAATTATGGCCTAACTTTTGAATACAAATGAGCAACACTACTAGCCATATATAATTCTGTTCACATCATTTTTGTTCCTATATCGCAACAACCATGTTAAGAAATAGATTTTTTAAACTATAGATATACCCAGGAAACATAAAATACAAATAATAAGCAACACAAATGTCTAAAAACCTCCCCAAAAGTTCCAATTTTCTCGTCATGATGTACTCTGTTTCAGCATAAATGTACGTCTTCAAGACAATTGATAACCTTAAATGACTATGCTACCTCCTCTATAGTAATTTCCAACAGATTGCTATAGAACTGTAATCCTCAAAAAAAAACCATTTTTTTCTCATGTTATTGCTATGGCAACAGAAATGATGTGGAATTAACGTTGTGAAAACAAAAGCTGATAGAAATTTGTAATGAATATGGTACTCAATCTCGTCATTTTTTCAATTTTTTTCATCAAAATATTAGCATTTTCTTTTTAGGAATTGTTACTATGGCAACTTTCATTGCTATGAGGTATCAATGTAATTGAAAAAAGGGATTGTTTTTATTAATTGAGGAAAAATGTATATGTGACACTGCACCTCAAAACAAACAAAATTCGCCAGACCATATTCTGAAAGAGCAGACTTTAGGCTTTAAAATGATGTATAACTCAAATCAAATGGACTCTCCTAACCTATCTAAATATTGGAAAGAAAGCACAAACTCAGGAAAAGTGTGAACTGAGAAAACAGGCTCTAAAGTACAGTGTCTTTTCAAGCGCTTAATCTTTACCAAACCATGCTGGCTGTGCGATGAATGGGACAAAAAACAGGAAGTAAACCACCAGAGTAACAACAATGAAGGGATAATCAAATTAAACTGAAATTAAACATGCCTCCTCAACACATTCTGTCCATAATTAATGCCAACTTTCAAAGCAGTAGCACTATTCTTTCAAAAGTTATTAGAGTTGAAAGTGAAGAGTGTGGACAAGGTTTTTCAGAAATGAAAAAGGGATTCTAAAGACACACCTAATCACACTATTCTACCAAAAATGTTCAAGATAAACTTCTAAAAAACACACTTTCCTGCCCGTTTTATGATAGCAAATTTTAGCATAATGTAAAAGGAGACCCGCTCTTTCAGAAAGTATGAAAAAGTCAAGTTCGGCTAGGTTGACCAATTTCACTTATTTTCAGTCCTCACGCTAAATCAGTGTGTGCGACTTTATGTTCGTTTTGAGGTGCACGGTCACATATAATGACATATTTTGGCCTTAACAACATGTTTTTATGATGTTAATGAAAAACACATGTTCTTTTAAAGAAAATAATTTGTTGCCATGGTAACGGCTGAAGACATCATTTAGAAAAGTGGCCATGGGTGGATTCCTTTTCAGCATTCCCAAAGGAGTAAAAAAAAAAGGGCTGAAAAATTAAACTCTACAAAAATTGATTATTTATTTCTCTAGTTTTTCTTTTACTGGGGTACTTCTCCTTTCTAGGGAAAAAAAGTTGTTGCCATAGCAACGATAATAATGTGGCGTGAACGTAGTGAAAAAAAGCTGATAATTATCATAGCAATTTGTAATGAGTATGCTACTCAAACTTTTCATCTTTTCATGCTTTTTGATGAAAAAAATCATTTTCTTTTAAAAATTAGCTGTTACCATGGCAACCGTTATTGCTATGAGGTTGCTGTGACAGTCGGAAATTGTGTGTTTTAACTTGATTGAAGAGTTATATGTTTATATTGATTTATTTTGGTGTTCTTAGCATGCTTTAGTGATGTTTAATGAAGAATACATGTTATTTCAAAGAAAATAATTTGTTGCCATGGCAACGGCTAAAGATGTCATTTAGAAATATGGCAATAGTTCGATTCGTGTTTGGCACCGACAAAATAAAGGAAATAGCTAAAAAAATCTCACTATACTGAAATTTATCATCTATGGACGTATTCTTGCTTTTCTTTCAATCGCAATGCTTAATTTTTCTTTAAAAGGCAGCTTTTGTCATGTTGTTGCTATAGCAACGAAAATGATATGAAATTAACATAGTGGAAAAATAAGCTGATAATCTAGATAGTAATTTATTATAAATATTCCACTCAATCTTGTCATGTTTTCTTGCCTTTTCATGAAAAATATGATTTTTCTTTATAAATAGTTGTTGCCATGGTAACCGTCATTGCTATAAGGTAACCATGACATCATGAAAATTGTATTCTTTCTCAAGTCTAATTAAAAAGGATTTATAATGACATATTTTGGTGTTTACATCATGTTTTTATGATTTTTATTGAAGAATACATGTTCTTTTAAGGAAAATAATGTGTTGCCATGGCAACGGGTGAAGACGTCGGTTAGAAAAATGGCAACAAGTGGATTCGTGTTCAGCACCCCCAAAATAGGGGAAATAGCACAAAAAATCAAAATCTACAGAAAATTTTAAGAACATTACAACTCGCCGTCTACTACAAGACCAAGACCCGAAAAATGGGTTGTTGGTACCATTTGAGGTGGCACAACCTTTTTGGTGTCATTTTGTTTGTCGGGCATAGATATACTTATCAAGCTATGATAGCATTTCCAAATGAGTAGCTTAGTCATAATAAATGAATTTTTAACCAATTTGGTCTCGTATTTATATCCCTATACTTCTGAATCGAAACTAAACCGCTATACAAAGAAGAGCACTGCCTTCTGTATGTCCACAGGTGTTCTGTTGTAAACGCGGTGCGCTTAGTCTTTATTCAAGGCAGCGAAGGGAATATCCAAAGGGTTATGATGTCCACAGCTGTCACGCGGTGCGCTTAGTTCTTTATCTAGACCAATGTACCGTTATCATATCTAAAGTTCCTCATAACAGGGATTATCTATACTGTTTTTATACCACCCTATCAACAAATACATCAGTTTTAAACAAAAATCACTCTGTTCATTTACAATGTTGTTTATTATAATGTATTGTAGTGTACCGGTACATTGTTTTTGCATTATCTTTCATTGTTGGAGGGAAATAAAGCGACATTGGCGTTGTATCAGCGTTTTCACCGTAGCGTTTTCACCGAAAAATGATAAATAATTGAAAGATACGGTAAAAATCACGAGGAATTGCTTTTGTTGTTGTTGTTGTTCTTAGATAAAAGCATATACACTGTATCATACGCTTTGGACATTCCCTTCGCCGTCTAGAATAAAGACTAAGCGCTGTGGACATCATAACCTTTGGATATTCCCTTCGCTGCCTTGTATAAAGATTAAGCGCACCGCGTTTACAACAGAACACCTGTGAACATACCACAGAGCTGCATTTTACAGCTCTATGGAACATACAGAAGACAGTGTGTGTGTGTCTCTCTCTCTAATCTGAAGATCCACAGCCATTCCTGCTGATTGACAAGGCCTCTGAAAAGCAGCACCGCTTCACCCTCTCGGCCTCCCTGCAGAAAGCCGGCCAGACGAGGCTGCTGAAGGGATACAAGGTCCACGTGACGCAGGGGGTCAAGCCGGAGCCACCCCACATGAAGGACATCATCAAATGTGCCGGCGGCGAGGTGAGTTTATAAATGATCAACTGTCAGGAGTGTCAGTCTGATACTTCTCACTGTATCTAGAAGAACAAAAATGTCATAGCCCCTTTTGTACATTTATGATGATAGATTATTATGTAGTCCTCTTATACAATTGGATCCACAGAGCTTTTCAATAAGAAATGGGGGGGGGGGAGTTTATGGAAAAGAATAAATCTTCAGGTAGCTTTTACCATTTGCAAGTGAGGATGCAGTTTGAATGATTGCTGGAAGCTGACTCAAGAGGCGAGGACTGAAAAGCATCGTCTTCTATTACTGTAGAAGATGTTCTGGGTATATGGTGAAGGGTACTGTCTGTGTGTATTTGTCTGTAAGCTGCAGTACATTAGTTTCTGGTGAAAAGTAAAGTTGGGC